>NW_019265949.1:271301-302813 GCF_002742605.1 Olea europaea var. sylvestris | reverse complement strand
TAAATACTAGGACAATATGAATTTCATTTCTAAAGTTCACAAGAAATTACGATAAGGAAGAAGTTAAAGGAAATAGAGCTATGACTAGTCTTCATGTGGTTGCATTTTCCTCATTCGTCATGAATATAGATTAATATATCTATCTGAATGGACACGGACGGTAGACTTGGAAATGGGAAGCAACGTAGGAGTTAAAATCATGTTTGTCAATTTTTTTTTCCTTGTCTCATTTATGTAATTTGCTTAGCTCATGTTCAGTAGACATTGAGAATATATTCTAGAGAAATTGATGTTCTAGAAAATGAAAGATTATAGGTTCACATGCAAAATTATTTTATTAAAAAAATATTGAAAATGAATTTTGAGAAGAAAAGTATGTCTTAGAAAAAGAGAAATAAACCAATAGTCAAAACAAGAAAGTCTTGTAGCGAAATTAAGCAGAACCTTGGATAACTTTAAAGGCTTTCGTGGAACCTACAAGTACTATCCATATTCATATCCACATCTTATTTCTATTTATTTATAAATGAAACTGTTTATAAACACTTCAGAATTCTTGTATCTCTCTAATCGCTCTATATTTCTAAAATCTTATTTCGAGCCATGCTCAAGCAATGCAAAGATATCCTAATAGCAAGAGTTGATCACTTAAAGTTGTGAAAGTAATAAAGATCGTAAAAGACCAAATCCGCAAGACATCAACTAAGAAGGTGTAAACTAAAACAACAATATAATTAAATATTAAGCATAGCCCATATGCATGTGTAGCACTCATACCCCTTCATTAGATATTTGCCCATAGTTCAACGACTTGATTTGTTTCAAATAGTTTTATCTATTTTATCTAGTCTAGCATTAGGTGCCATGAACTTTGTACCCGTCATTTCATAGAATTAATTTTAGAGTACCTATTGTCACATGATTTTAATGTATAGTACTTTATTACTTAGATAACCATACATTATATATTACATGACTCTAGAAAATAGTACTTTATTTCCTACAACAAACAATAAAAATGACTCATAACTTTATGCTCCATCATTTATTCCCTAAATAACCATAAAGCAAACCACAAAAATAGCCCATTAAAACGGAAAATAGGATAAATAATAATAATAATAATAATAATAATAATAATAATAATAATAATAATAATAATAATAATAATAATAATAATAATAATAATAATAATAATAATAATAATAATAATCACATGTAAGTATTTTAGCAAAAAGATAAAATATAAGTAGTTTGAAGAGTTTTTAATTAAAGCTCATACAAATGAGTTAAATAATGAATTGAGTAATGCTATTTATGGTGAAGACAATTGGTAGTCACCCTACGTAGTGTGTATATATATATATGACAGTTTGTTATTAGATACATCAATATTGTAATTTTTTTATTATCTTATGGATCAAATAACAAATTGTCATGTGTATGTCACGTTGGGGGGTTTCGGTGATCTTCATTATGAATTGCATTATTCTTACGAATTAGCTTAAGATGATAAAATTCAAGTGATATGTTTTAGTCAGTAGTCCAACTCAGCAATTAGTAAAGTATTTTTGAATTTAATTATTTGAAAACTCCATGCTTTTAATGCTTAAAAAAAAAAAAACTCCATGTTTTTAATGCTTAAATAAATAAATAAATAACCATTGAATTCCACGTCCCATAAGATTGAAAGATTTTTTAACTTGGTCTATTATTTTGCATTTTTATGATAGTTTGTGAGGATTAGTTCATACAACTTGCCTATTACTTTTTGGAAAATTCTTGTGGTACATAAAGGGGGGGGGGGGTATATAATGGTGTTGGGTATCATGTACCCTCTTTATGTACCCATAGCACACCTCTTAGTTTTTTCATTGGTCTTCTGTAAAATACTTTTTCCATACAAAAATAATTTCGTCCCTACCGAATAATAGCAATGAAAGAAATATGTTTCCCTCACTATTAGACACAAAAACAAATAAAAAAATCAAGAAATATGTTTTCTTGATTACCGCTACTATTATCGATTCTTTGACCTTCACGGTTACATGTGAAGGTCACATATCTCAACCCTCCATCATCCCCATTTTTCGAATTTCTTTTCTTAATCGAAAATCCAATTGGAGTTGTGTGATGAAAGGATTTGAGCCAAACCATGCAACCTTCCAAACAGGTGCCACTATTCCAAAACCACAATTTCTCATTCATTTTTGAATTGGTTTATTAATAAACACCATTTCCAACAACCCCCCACATGAATGAAAATTCGAGTACATAAGTATCATGCAATGCAATGATGATGCATTATGCATTGTAGAGAGTAAGCGGAAAAACACTGCATCAGGTAAGGTAGCTTCTGGCTTTGAACCTCCCTTAGTGAAATACTATCGGACTTACTCGGCTAATTGGTGAACGTGATGTCTTGAACCATTCAGCCTTTGGTGTAAGCCAAGACAACAATACTCACACATATGTCTTCCCTATTCCGTCGTTGTTCTCATGACTTGGTTCATTTTGGCCTTGAACCCTTCTTGGTTTTGCAAGTGTTTTGAGAATTTAAGCCTTTTAATAATTCTCATTGAAGCGGCCCCACTTCACACTTACATAGGTGATCTCCTATAAAGAGTATTCTGCCCTACTCCACTTGACTTAATCAAGATATAGGAATCATTAAAAGATTATCTTAAGCTCTTCCAACTCTGCAGAAAACACTTTGGTATCATAGGAATGAGTTAGGAAATTATTTCCTAAGTGCTTCATGGAATCCTCATAACTTAGTTGTCCCTTTGAACCAAGATCTTGGGATCTCCAGTCAACAAGGTAGGATTACCATTACAAGGACTCTAACGTAGTAGGCTTTACCTCATTCCCTTCGATATGCAGTATTCTTGATTTTCCCTAGTAAATCTCTTTAAAGGTACCACGAGTTTACACCATTGAGATCAACTGCTTGGCGGTATTATGTCTTACCGTTACATGTGACTTAGTATCTTTATCAAATGTAGCTGGCCAGCAATTGATTTATTTAATAGATACACATTGTCACAGCCAAGAAATCCTCTCATGAAGCTACATGCTTCTTATTAGCTTTATCTAAAGCTATTTCAAACGCGATTGGAGGATTTTCTTATAGTCAATCATTTCTTATAGTTGAAGGGTGTTCAATTTCTAATATTGAACTGTCACAGTGTATTTGAACCTTATGAATATTCTTCAAATATTTCAATTGTTCTTGCTTCTTCTAGCCCTTCCAGTAACTGACTGACTACCACAGGTATACTTATGGAACATCTTCCAAAAGTTACGAAGCGAAGTTGTTTTGCTTCTTTTTCGCAATGAACTCAGATTCCATGCCTTGTCAATTCCATAGCAACCCCACCAAGGATAACAAAATAACCACTTGTGGACTTGGAATCCTTCATGTCGGATATTCAATTAGATTTCAATATCCTTCGAATACCATAGGATACCTTATGAAATGTAATCCACGGGTCATAGTATACTTTAAATACCCAAAGACCCTTGTCAATGCCACCCAATGATTATGGCCTGGATTACTCGTGGATTTACTAAGTTATTCACAGCAAAAGTAATATATGGTCGAGTGCAGTTCGTAATATATATTAGACTGCCAATCATTTGTGAATACCTTAGTTGTGACACGTTTCCACTCTTATTTTAACCAAGTGTATACTTGTATTAATATGTGTCTTGAATTATTTCCCGCAAATACTTAAGTATTTTCTCTATCATAATGATATTGGGAAAGTACAATTCCTAGAGATCTTTATCCCTAGTATTACTTCTGCCACACCCATGCCTCTCATATCGAAATGCTTCGTTAGCATTTTCTTGATGTTTACCAACACTTCGTGGCTTTTCCCTGATATACAATTACATAGGCATTTGGTGTATTCACGTATACACACTTGTCACATTAGTTCATTTTGAATCCGTTTACAAGTTTTATGGCTTTCACTTTGGAGAAACGAATCCTCCAGGTTGCTCCATGTATATCTCCCATTTAGGAGTACCGTTCTCACATCCATTTGATGAATCTCAAGGTTATATATAGATTGCCGCAGTTGCAATTAGTAACCTTATCAAAGTAACTCTAGTTATGGATGAGTGGATATCAAAGAAGTCAAGTCCTTCTTTCTAACCCTCTTACTACGCCTTGGTTCTTTTTAATTTGAAGATCCATTTGTAGCTTCATAAGTTCTCTTATTTGAACTTACATTTCCTTTGTATTTGCAAGGAATAATTCTAAAGAATATTATACTTCTTTATTCCACTATGGTACCCTCATGTACATCCAATTTGTGTGCAGAAAATGATATGCATTACTATTTATTGGTGTATCCAATAAATATGCAATCAATCACTTTGGGACCAATCTTTATTTGTTAGGAACTTCGACCTTTGCCAAACATCCCCACACTTTTACATGTTGATAGGATGAATGATGACTTTTCCACAACTAATATGGAGTCTTTTCCTTTTTCTTGAGAAGTACAGAAAAGTGTAACTTTAAGTTACTCCCACAATTCCTAAATTAGGAATGTACGTACGTTTTGAACCTTTCGTATAAGTTCTCAAGCATTTATGATAACCCCCACATTTTTGGGTTACACTTGAACTTAGATTTATTAACTCTTTCATAGTTCAATCCATTTATTATTTAGATGATATCCATATCGAGCACTTCGAGAAAGTCTAAGTATTTTCAAATAGTGATCGTCAATTCACACAAATGAAAACTCAATTTTCATTTGAAGTTGTGATTATTTAAATCACGGTTGTCACATAGACCAACAAAGTTGTGCTTCAATTCACTACTTAATTTTGATCACACAATTTGATCAAGGTCATCTCATAGACCTACCATGCTTTTCAAGCATAAACCAACTCAATTTGGTTTTATGATTGAAGTCAAATTCATCAATGAATAAGACTAATCATCTTGATTCCCAAGAGTTATTACTTTTCCAAACATAAGCGAATCATTGCTTTTTGCTTTTTGTGACATAAGATAATATTATATCATGTCAAACCATAAAGTATATGTTCATCTTATTCACATTTGGACAAAACACAATTTTGTCACAATCATATGAAAAAACATAAACTGTACTCTATAAGATGTTTCCATGTCTCAATAATTTCACAAGATTCACATTTGGACAAAACACAATTTTGTCACAATCATATTCCAACAAGAACTAAAATATAAACTGCACAACAAACAAAACTTGATTAGAACGCCAAACAACCATTGATAAAATATCGTCGTAAGATTGTTGGTGCCTGGCTTATTTGTGAGCGGTAAAGATGGTTGTTTGTGAGTGCATTTTAAATCAAAAATTTATGAAATGGAAATGTAGTACAAAACCATAAAACCAAATAAGAAAATTAAAATAAGGAGTAGAAAACGAAGATTAAATCCGAGGCAAGTGTATTCACTCTCTCCTTAAGACAATATTGCCCCGCTACGGTGCCCACGGTTGGCGGCAATTGTCTCCCAAGATACAACGGATTCGATTTGTGGTAGTAGCACTTCAAACCACAAATCCGGCGAACTTTCGACGGAGTTTCCCCTCTACAAGGAATATAATATATGAAAAGAGATGAAGAAGAAGAGAATTGCAATTTTGAGAAGAATGAATGCTCAATATGCAAATGGTGTACTCTCAAAGTCATCCAAGGGGTCCTTTATATAGAGAATGGAGTTGTGTGATGAAAGGATTTGAGCCAAACCATGCAACCTTCCAAACAGGTGCCACTATTCCAAAACCACAATTTCTCATTCATTTTTGAATTGGTTTATTAATAAACACCATTTCCAACAGATCCATTTAAAGCCATCTTTAGCAACCCAACTAATTTCGGTGTTCCAAGCATATTTTTGAAGGTTTTCTGTAATCTGGCTAGGCAAACAGGGATTTTTAGACAATAATAGCATACACAAAAATAGTTTGTCAAAAGGAAGTTGCTCCAGGACTTTTTCCAAGTTCTCTATTATATGTTTAACAATGTTTATCCCACAATATTGCATTCAAAGTAGGGTAGAATGGTTTTCCTATTCCACATCAGTTTGTTATACCTCTCTGGAAGGGAACTTAAGGCACGAAACTTACTTGCAATTCGGGGTCGAAGGCAGGATCTTTAAAACAAAGGGGAACATGTTTCGGGTCAGTCGAATTGTGGATTTTTGGTCTTCACAACCACATGAATGTACCGCTCGTTGGCGTCAAATCTTCGAGAACGGGCAGCTTCAGGTTTGTAGCCGGATTGCACCACACTGTAAGTTTTATGCCCTAGGTCCAATCAATCTTGAACGTAAATACTTTTAATATATAATTAATGCAATTTAATGGTAGATCTATTATTTAATTAATAGACAATTAAATTAAATAATAGAGTCCGTAGATTCAAATATTCGTAATTTGTTAATAACAAGGAGTTGTGATTGTGAGATACAAATTACATATGATTGAATCTTAAATCATCTATGGTCGTAAGTAATAACGAGACACGGATATCGTTATTACGGATAAACCAACACGTGTGACATTTCTTACTTGTGAAATAAGTAGCTGATCTCTCAAGCTAAAGTTTGGTGACATTGGATGTTTTGTTATGGAACAAAACATTGGAGACCTACCGAGAGATTCCACATAGATGACTATTTGAGTGTCAGTGGTTAATCTCTAACGTTCGGTAGTGGAATTGGTCATTTGACTTGAGGTCGTCATGGTACCTTGTGTGAGGACAGTCATACTTTGGCGGTGTTGGATGTTACTCTGCCAAGGGTCGCTTATACGACATCGTTTGGGTATGTCAAAAATCGTATAAAGGTTGTGATTGACCAATAGAGGATTCGTCACTCTTAGATAGTAGGAGATTATGATCCGTGTTTCATTCAATTAAGTCGATAATGAAATTCTTGGCCAAGGTCTACTCATAAGTCGAAAAGAAGCTTTCGACTTATATTGAATTAATAGTGGAGTGAAAGATATGATCGATAATCGAGATTGACACACTTTCATATCTCATAAATGATCGAATCATATTGACGAAAGGATTATAGTTTCACGGTAAACGAACGAGTTTGGTTTTGTCATGCCACGTGACATTTCCTGTCACGTATTGCCTTGACACATTGCTAGATGTCAATCTGGGACGGCGAGTGTGAATTGGTGATAAATTGAAAGGGTATTTTAATTTATCAATTTTAATTAGATCAAAATAATATTTCACGTCATTAAGCATCGTGATCGGGAACCTGATGGGTCACACACAAAAGGAGAATTAGAAAATTGTGATTTATCAATTGATTAATTTAACAAACGTTGGATAAATTAATTAACTGGGTTGCATATTTATAGGCCAGAATTAATTAATTGGATTAGTTAGTTCATAGACCAGATTTAATTAAAGAGGTTAATTAAATATTAGACCGGGTCAGGTCAAGCCCATTTGAGTTTATATAAATATGACTTGGGTTTTTAAATTCAGTAGAGAATTTATTATTCTTACTAGCACAAGAAAAATCCTAATTATACAATCTTGTTCTCTATGTGGATCATCGTTGGAGGCTGGACAATTGGACGAATCAAGATCCTTGGATTGAATGAATAGCAAAGGAGTTTGCAAATCTTGTAAAGGTACATCTTTACCACAATTTCTATCTAAACACAAAGACGATTCTTGGTGGGAATCGAAAATTATTTTAATTTTTCGCTACGCATGTTAAGTAAATTCCCAACAGTGGTATCAGAGCTTATTTTGTGTTTGTTAGAAGTTGTTTATCACGTTTTGCGTAATCAAAAGTTGGTTGTTGCATTTTTTTTTCTAATTTCTAGCAATTAATGACTCTTAAATTTTTTTTATTGAAATCTGATTTCGAAAAAAAACGGAATGGATCTGAACAAGGCTAAGACAATTGGCGGCAAAGCCGCTGCCTCCGAGCAGCGCACTGCTAGCACGCTGTCCTCGGGTGGGGAGCAGCGGCGACTGTCGTCGCTGCGTGTCGCAGCCGCGACAGTCGCTGCTGCTGGTGTTGTAGCGGGACTCGCCTTGTAGCGGCGAGCTCCACTGCTGTTAATGCAGCGGTGCATCTTACTGCTGCAAGAGCAAGGCACGTTGCCACATAGGCGACGTGCTTGTGCTTGCTGTAGAGGGGCGGTGTCGGCGAGCACCGTCCCCTGATTCTAAATTTTTTTAGGGTTTTTTTATAATTAAGTTATGGAGATAAGTGCTTCTGTTGAAAATTCAGAAATCTTGAGCCTCTGTATGTAATTTCAACTGGGGGTCAATAGGTAATTATCAAATGAAGGCCTGCTGTGCAATTTTGTAATCTTGAGGGCCCTGTTGATAATTTGTAAATGGGTCAAACTTCAAATTTTCAAAATGCATTTTGAATTTGAATATAAATTGTTTTTAAAATTTGATTTTCAAATAGGTTTGACCTAAAATTTCAAATTTGACCCATTTAAAATTTTACTTAAAATTGACGATATTTTATATTTTCGTTAAAATTGGAGTTTAACTTAAATGTTAAACTTTGACCCCAATTGAATTTTTATTTTATTTAGGAGTGTTATCATAGATTAAATATTAATTCAATTTAAATTAGAGTTTGACTTTTAATTTAATACTTAATTAAAATTTGATTTTAATTAATTATTCACCACGAATATATTCTAGAAGTTAGAATTAGATTCTAATTTGACATTTAATTAAAATTTGATTTTAATTAAATTGTCTTGCCCTTAAATTTTTCTTCAAATTAGAGTTGGACTCTAATATGTTGTTTAATTAAAATTTGGTTCTAATTAAACATGTTTGTCCTAAAATCTTGGAATTAGAGTTGGACTCTAATTTCGCTATTTAATTAAATTATGATTTTGATAAAATTAGTTCGCGCTAAAAGTTTTGAAATTAGAGATTAGAGTTTGATTTTAATTAAATATGCCCACTGAATAAATTAATATGATTAATTGATTATTTAATTGTTCTGATCCATTCTGTCTAAAATAGTTTAGTTATTATATATGCATACATTTATGTGATGAATGTGTTATTAGTGGACGATTATGGGCTCAACCATGTGGATGTGTTTATTGATTAATTTTATTCTTGTCTTTTTATGAGTCTATGAGCTCTTAATTGTTTTGGGTCTACGAGCTCGCTGTTGTTGTTATTATCATGAGCCTACGAGCTCTTATTCATTTTGGACCGTGAGTCCGTTATTGTTATTATTATTTTAGGCTTGCGTGCCAATTAGTATAGGATACACGTTGCAGCTGGACTAATTGAAGAATACGAAGAGGAGAAAACTATGAAGATGGAGCATTGTATGATCAATGCAATACCCTCTAAGAATTGACCGACTAGTATTCCTTATGGCTCGGGAAGACTAGATAGTAAAAGTTCATAGTCGTCAACGCTATTATATTATGTTATATATATTTATTGCATGGTAGATGTATAATAAAATATATATGATTGTTACGATGAGACATTTGAATGCAAAACCCCTCATTAAAATATTAAGCCACATTTATATTCAGCTTCCATTAGTATAGTGAAAAATCAGAGTCTCAAATCTTCTCAGCTTCTGAGTACACTAAAGGCTAGTCTATCAGGAATATGTTTGACACTATGAAATATTAGATATTTCTAAATGATGGGTCCCACTTAATTAAAATTTATCTTTTGTTGAGTACACTCAAGGAGATAAATTTTAGAGGCATGTTAAGCTAACACATAAGATGTGTAATGACAAAGAGCTGTCAGTTTAATGATATAGGAGTTGTATGGAGATGCAATTGATAATAGTATCTACCCAAATGTTTTATTAAGGTTTGTTGAGTACACTCAAGGTCTTGATATAACAGATGAGATCCCAACCCACTGGGAGTCAAGTATGGACTCTATAAATTTATGTGAGAGGGTCATAAATTTGAGTTAAACAGTGGGAGCATAATTAATTTAATAAAAGTCCATGTTAAATTAATTGATGCATTTTTTATATTATTATTCTTTTTCATTTCATCACTTATACTTATTGAATCGTGAGTAACCATATGTATTTGAGAGGCATACTGGATGCCAACAACCAAATTAAATCTTCTTGATTGGCACTGCAATTTGAGAATTGTTCTCAGGCATGAGAAAGTTGGTTGTCCTAAAGTAGCCATATTCCAAAAACACTTGACGATGACTCAACTAAGGAAAATGTGGCTACTATAATAAACACAGTGATGAGATAGTATTGCACGTATGTGGTGCTTGCAACTATGTCACTGAGTTACAAAAGCAACTTGAGGGTATAGATGTTAACACATAATTCTTCATTACAAAGAGTTGTATGATCATAATCACGTGTGGAAGGATATGAAACTTTCAAACAACTATACCAGTGCAAAATGACAAAGTAATCTTCAATCGATGCTTAGACAATGAAGTTGATTGACGTTCAGAAATATCTCAATTGAGTTCAATCATAAATCATGAACTAAGTAGTGACTTGCTTTTACAATCTCTGTCAGAGAAAGCTACTCACAACTAATTATGAATTAAACGTGAATAAGTTCGAATGCACAATTATTGAGTTTCTTAACATACTTAAGACTGTTAAGCCCAGTATCAAAGTTAGTAGTGGGCAAGCCATTGATTCCTCTAAAGATATTAAGAGAAAGTCTAAAGGGGCTTTGTGAAAGCGTCCAATATGGTTAAGACCGTCAAAGTGAGGACAATACCAAATCTAATGACCTTTGGTTTCATTATAGAATGGAAGGTCATTGGAAGAAATATTGCATGGCTTACATCTACTTCACGAGTTTCTTAAGTATTTGATACTAGATATAGATCTCATATTTATACAAATATGGAGAAACTAAATAGAAGTAGTCCACTGCGATAGGGAGAAGTTGACCTACACGTTGAACATGAGTAAAAGTTGTCGTATTGCCTGCAAGAGTATACTTCTTACTTTTGCCTTTTGGCTTAGTAATGGAATTGGAGAAATGTTGCTTAGTACCCACCATAGTTGGAACATTAAAATGAATTTCATGTTCAAACATGAACTATTTTAATGTTAAGGACAATTTTGTTCCTACTTATCTTGATTAAGATCTTAATAGTTATGGTAAGTTATAAATAACATTTATATTCTAAATACTAAGGATTCTATAATGAATATAGCAATTATAATGCATAAATGTGATAATCTAATTCTTACCTAATTATGGCACGGCGGACTTTGTCATATAGATGAAATGCAATTCCAAAGTTATATAGAGATGTATACTTGAGATCAATTGATTTTGATAAGTATGAATTATGCATGTTTGGCACAATGGCAAAATCTTCTTTTACTTGAAAAGAAGAAACGTCTGCATAATTACTGGTCTAATGCATGCTGATGCATATGGACTCATGACAATTGATGTCAGGTAATGTTTCTCTTATTTCATCAATGATCATGTATACTTGATGAAATTCAAACATGAAACTCTTGAAAGGTTCAAGGGATTCAAACTGGAAGTAGAGAAACAAATAGGTAGAGATATTCTCGCATCAAGATCCGATCAATATAGAATATCTTAAAGATAAAATTTAGATTATCTAAGAGAGAATAAGATTCTCTTGCAGTAGACTCCTCCATATACACTGTAGCATAGTGGTGTATCTAAAATGAGGAATCGTTAACTATTGAATATATTGCGATTAATAACAAGCCATGCAAATCTCCAAAAATCATTTTGGGGTCATGCACTGATTGCAGTGTGCAACGTACTAAATCATGTCACATCTAAGTTGGTTGACAGAATTTCATACGAGCTATGGAAAGGCAATAGTCTCAACTTATCTCATATGAAAGTTTTGGACCGTGACACTTATTTGAAGCGCATTGAATCAGATAAGTTTGAGACTAAATCCGATAAACACATATTTGTGGGATATCCAAAACTATTATCCCACTGAGAAGAAAGTCTTCGTCTCACAATATATTGTCTTCTTAGAGAAAATGTTTAAGCTAGGAGAGGACAGTGGGAGCAAAATAGAACTTGAAAAAGTTCAAGAGTCCACAAATATAGTTCACCAAGTAGATGAATTTGAGTTTTATCCCATATCTGATATGGGACATACTCTTAATGAGGGAGTAGAGACTCCTGAGGATAAGTTAGCTCTATGTGAGTCTAGTAGGATCATTCGACCTTCACGAAGGTGTGAATCCGTGATTACTAATCAGGTATTACTGATCTAGGATGATGAACCTACTAATTGTACAAAAATAAAGTCAAGTGTTGACTTAAAAGAGACAGTAAGAGGCCATGAAACTCGAGACGAACTCGGCGTATCTGAATAAGGTTTGGACCTTGGTCGACCCTCCTAATGGGATAAAACCCATAGGTTATAAATGATTTATAAGGAAAAGGTTGAGACGAATGAGAATATCCGTACATACAGAGCTAGGTTAGTGGTAAAAAGGTAACCAAAAAAAAAAAGGACAATATGTTAACTTTGATGAAACCTTTCTCCTGTAGCCATGCTGAGGTTCATTTGGATTTTGGTTGCAATAGTTGCATACCGTAACTATGGATTAAAACAAGCCTCTTGAATCTGAAATCTTCGATTTGATAGAAAAATAAAAAAATGTTTGATCTTATCAAATATGAAGGCGAATTGTGTGTTTACAAAAAGATAGTGGGAATATTGTCGCATTCTTAATATTATAGAATACGACATCCATATGTTTCAATCGTTGAAATAATGGTTGTTAAAAGATTTATTCATGAACGATATGGGAGCAGCAACTTGATCTATAGAAATAGATATTGAAAATTGCTTAACCTATCCCAATATATATAGATAAAATCTTGAAAAAAATTTATATGGAGAAACTGGTTTACTCTTAAGCCATATGTTAGAGATATTCCAAACGTGAAACAACCGTTGGTTCAATGGCAAAAATCTAATACATGATTGCTTCAGAAGCAGCAAGGAGTTGCAATGTGGATCAAGATGTTCATTAATGAACTTAGAGTAGTTCCTAATGTTGTTGATCACATGCTATTGTATTGTGATAACAATAGAGCCATCATAGAAGCAAAGGAACTAAGGTCTCATCAATGATACAAACATTTATTAAGATGGTATAATCTCATCAAAGAGATAATACATAGAAATGATGAAAAGGGAAGAACGAATTTCCACATTTGACAATATTGTAGATCCATTGACAAAGAGTCGTCGTAGCATAAACATGATCGTCATGTAAACTCTTATGATATTGGGTATATAAGTGATTGGATCTAGTGCAAGTGGGAGTTTGTAAGTTTTATGCTCTAGGTCCAATCAATCTTGGACGTAAATACTTTTAATATATAATTAATGCAATTTAGTGACAGATCTATTATTTAATTAATAGAAAATTAAATTAAATAATAGAGTCCGTAGATTCAAATATTCGTAATTTGTTAATGACAAGGAGTTGTAATTGTGAGATACAAATTACATATGATTGAAGCTCAAATTGTCCTTGGTCGTAAGTAATAATGAAATACAGATATCGTTATTACGGGTAGACCATCACGTGTGACATTTCTTACTTGTGAAGTAAATAGCTGATCTTACAAGCTAAAGTGTGGTGACACTTAAATGAACACGTGGATGTTTTGTTATAGAACAAAATATTGGAGACTCACCGAGAGATTCCACATGGATAATTATCTGAGTGTCAGTGGTTAAGCTCTAACGTTCGGTAGTAGAATTGGTCCTTTGACTTGAAGTCGTCATGGTACCTTGTATGAGGACAGTCATATTTTGGCAGTGTTGGATGTTGCTCTACCAAAGGCCGCTAATACAACATCGTTCGTGTATGTCAAGAATCGTATGAAGGTTGTAATTGACCAATAGAGGATTCGTCACTCTTAGATAGTAGGAGATTATGATATGCATATCATTCAATTAAGTCGATAATGAAATCCTTAGCCAAGGTGTTCTCACAAGTCGAAAAGAAGTTTTCGATTTATATTGACTTAATAGTGGAGTGAAATATATGATCAATAATCGAGATTGACACACTTCCATATCTCGTAATTGATCGGATCATATTGATGAATGGATTATAGTTTCATAGTAAACGAACAAGTTTAGTTTTGTCATACCACGTGACATTTTCCTTCACATGTATTGCCCTGACACATTGCTAGATGTCAATTTGGGATGACGAGTGTGAATTGGTGATACATTAAAAGGGTATTTTAATTTATCAATTTTGATTAGATCAAAATAAAATTTCACGTCGTTAGGCATCGTGATCGGGAACCTGATGGGTCGCACACAAAAAGAGAATTAGAAGATTGTAATTTATCAATTAATTAATTTAACAAGCGTTGGATAATTAATTAATTAGGTTGCATATTTATAGGCCCGAATTAATTAATTGGATTAATTAGTTCACAGACCGAATTTAATTAAAGAGGTTAATTAAATATTAGACCGGGTCAGGCCAAGCATGTTTGGATTTATATAAATATGACTAGGATTTTCAAATTCAGTAGAGAATTTATTATTTTTGCTAGCACAAGAAAGAACCCTAATTACACAATCTTGTTTTTTGTATGGATCATTGTTGGAGGCTGTACAATTGGACAGCTGTGAATGGCGAATCAAGATCGTTGGATTGAATGAATAGCAAAGGAGTTTGCAGATCCTGTAAAGATACATCTTTATCACAATTTCTATCTAAATACAAAGACGATTCTTGGTGGGAGTTGAAAATTATTTTAATTTTCCGCTGCGCATGTTAAGTAGATTCCCAACACACACTTCCCAAGAAATTATTGCCGGGTTGCAATAAGCCAGCAGCTGGAATTATTGCAAGAAGGAAGCGTTGTTTTAAGGGTGCATAATTCATCTAATTTCGTGCCCTAGGTTTTTGTTCACCTCTCATGCGTCCCTCATGTGCGGCCATAATTTTCCTCCAATTTCACTTGCCATGCCTGAGTTTTTGAATCCCTGTTTCTTGTCTGTCGATTAAGCCTGTACAAGAAGCATTTTTGATTAAAATATTACTTTTGAGTAAGTTTCACTTAGGGGCAAAGGATTGCCTTTGTGGTCACTAGAATACATATTTTTTTCATAGAATCTGATTAATTATTGCATTAATTAAGACTAATAAAAAGAGTAAATAAATTATAGAACTTTTTTTTTTTTAAATTCTATATCGTTTGGTTTTACATATTTAGTGAATTGTCATTAACTTAAAATATTAGTCTATTGGGCAATGAAGATGGAATATTACAACGAGAATATTATTGTTAGTCATGAAAGCTAGCTTTCACTAGGATATGTCTATACCAAAAGATTTTAAATTCTAGTCTTTTTATAAATTATAATTATATTATTTCTCTTCTCACTCTTATCTTTCAATTTTAGGTCAATAAAGTTTAGCCGTGATTTTTAAAACTATAACTGGACTACGAGAGGGGGTTTTGTTTCTCAACCTCATTTTATTGATATCACAATTAATTCTCTTATTTTGTAAAGGCAAATGTTAGACATACTCTACAAACTATTCATTGATAATTTTTTTCTATTTTTTGTTAGCAAAAATTGTGTACTAGTTGTTCATGCTTAGGAAATTGCAATATGTAAATAGTATTTTTTTTTAACTTTTTTTACGAGAGCTTGCATTTATTTGTTAATACTTAAGAAATAATAGTTTGTATAATATATTTGTGAAAGTAGACACGCAATGTAATTACATTACGTAACCACGTGGTGCATTTTATAATTTTTTCTAAGGGTAATACATTGGATCATTTTAAGAACCATATGGACAAATGAGTTTGGTAGCTTTATAAATTTTCTACAAGGGAGCTCGTCAGTGTGCACCGATCAAGTATTTTACCTGCATTATAAAAATTGTAATTTCAAAATGTTAAATATTTAACTTTGAAAAGTAACTTATAAGCGTGGATTACCCAAAAAATTTAATGATCAAAATGAAATATCCCATAAAATTCAGGGACTTAGTAAACTATATTGAGTTTTAAGTTCAAATCCTATTCACATGGAATAACTTTGATGACTGCATCATGACTACCTATAAAAATATCACTCTCTGCTATCAATCCCTCGCACTATCTACGAGCTTTCTCAGTAACTCTATCACTCTTTCACTTTATTTTCTCACTTCACTAGGCAAATTAGTTTTGTTTTCCATCCTATAACTCCCAGCAAGGGCGAATCCAGGAAATTTGTTCAGTACGAGCAGAAATTATTGTCATCAAATTTCGAGTTTTTGATCATGGATTTAATGATAAAAATTTGATACCCAATTACTACTTGGAATAATTCAAAATGACATAACAAAATCATAAATATTGCAAGCAAAAGCAAAGCAATTCACATGGCAATTCATCTTGCAATACTAGAATCAATTAATATTGCAAGTTGTGCTATCACACTTCACAGAGGTAGAGTAAGCAACCCAAAGAGGCAGTAGTACAAGAACCGAAAGTTTGGTAGCAAAAGCATTTGAAAAGAAATGTGTAGGTAGTAGGTTTTGATCAATTGAAGAGCAAAGTACTAATTTCATATGTTAAAAAGATAAAAAATCAAATATTATTACAATTTACACAAATCAAAATAACAAAAAGTAAGAAAGGAAAAATGAGTATAAGTTTCAGGTTCACGGGCTTTACCTATGTTGGTTATTTTGAGTGTTTGGGGCGAAGTAATGCAGGTTTTGGATTATTTGATCTCTACTGTTTGATTTGATTGTCATATGCAGGAACATAACGTCGTGGAACACTCATACCAACATTGACCAAGGGGAAAGCATGATGGGAAAGATTGTCTAGCTGTCATCTACAGTATCTTCCACGTTCAATAGAAACATTCGGGGAGTACCTTCGTCCTTTTCTTCTCCATCCCCTTATATTCTTAATTATGTTTTAAGATATTGAGGACAATGTCGGACTTAAGTTTAGAGGTGGGAAGCACTTTGTGTTTTTTGTTTTAATATGTTTTCGTGCGTTGTTTACATATATTTAAAAAAAACCAAATAAAAAAATCGTTAAATTTTTATTTATTTTTGATTGTGTACTTGTGTGGGTAGACGGTTTGGCTGACAATGATGATTAAATTTGAGATTTGGCGTTGATTTATGAACTGTGGATAGGAAGCATGCTAGACTGATTGAAGCTTGAACTTGCAAAACTTGATATTATACATGCAGTAGAACTGAGTTTGACATCATGATGAAGTGAGTTGATTCATGTACTTGATAGATTGAATTAGTAGGACATAGATGCTTTACCAAAACCATTCTAACTAATTATCCTTAGACCAAATTTAACACAATTTGGAAAGATCTTATTGTTGTAGGAAAATACGGATGTGAATGTGGATTCCTTGTGTGGAAATTTTGTGTGGATTTTTTGAGATTAATAGGATAAAATTGGGTGAAAGTCTCAAATTGGAGGTCGATTTGCTTGAATAGGTGTGTTATAAGGGGCATTGCACTAATCACGACATATTTTTTTGAAATTTAAAATTTTTCTAAGAGACTTTTATGACTCGAGCAATTAAGCCTGCAAGGGTATCTTAAAACTTGGTGCTCTAAAGTCATCTGACTTGGGAGTTATCACCTAAAGCTCGTTACAGGAGTCATTTAAAAAGCAATCAGAGATGAAATTGCCCTAAAGAATTGTTCTCTTCGAAGCCTTTTTTACTCGGGTTATTAAGCATGTAAGGGTATTTGAAAACCTGGTGCCCTAAAGTCATCTGATTTGAGAGTCATCGACCTAAAGCCAGCGTACATGAGTCACCTAGAAAACTTAAGGGAGAGTGCAAAAAAAAAAAAAAAAGCACTAAATGCCTTGTAAGTCCCAACACTTGTTCGAGAAAATTTAACTTTCGATAATTAGCCTAGTTGAGTCTTGACGGTCGAAGCAATCAAATTAATTGAGAATCCTTGTTCATTGATGTATTGACTTGCAGCCAGTGATGTCCACCTGAACTAGAGAAAGTAAGGATAGTAATAAAAAAGTCAACCTTAGATCACACGCTGGGAAAAGAGTAAAAAATAATAAGTTTGGAGGTGTGCGGGTCTTACGTGAAATAAAAGGATATATTTGACCATAGAGGGTCGGGAATTGAAACAACTTGTGAAGTCATTGATGTCTACTTAATTTTTCACACACACACTCGATTTTGCATAGGAAGAGTGGATATTGGTTTGGCATTGTGACTTTGAAGCGGTTTATAGATTTAATACGATGATCTCAAATCATGAGGAAAAAAGATAAAAAAAAAAAAAAATTAGACTGTCCAACCAAATATTTTTGCATGCTTGTGTGTTTGTTATTATTTAGGTTATATTTTTGTTTGAGGACAAACAAATATCTAAGTTTGGGGGTGTTTGATAAGTGTGTTTTATACACTTATTCGGAGCTCTAAAATAACGATATTTGATAGTCCTTTGACAAAATACATTCTAAATTGTTGTGTTTTACGTTTAATATGTGAAACTCTACGATTGAAAAGGAAGTGAATGAGAGAAGCAAAAACGAGCGGAAATAGCAAAATCCAAAGTACGTGAATTAAATTGGCCATTGAATGCAATTTTTGGGAATCAAAGTCTAACTATAAAAATTGGACTGATTTGCATCGCTTTGAAAATTGAGTGCTTGGAGAAAAACAATCTACCAAATGGGCTCAATTGGACTTGCTTTGAAATTCAAATTCAAGATTTACTTGGACGGTTGGACCTCTAATTGGACTAGAAGAGCTGCTAGGTTGCATTGCATCATATGATTCATATATATACACACAGAAAATCCAAAGAAAGAGGGGAGCAGCCTGGGAAATAAAGATACGTATACATTGGTGGCTACAAGAATTAGATATACAGAAAAAAAAAAAGGATGGTCGGCATCTTTGGGAGGAGAATTCTGCCATTAAATATATGAACACAGAGAGCCAGGGGGATTAATTGGACTGTAGGGGTTGATTGCACGCATATATATTGAAACATACGGGCAATAAATATTAGGAATAATATTTGTGGCGTGTGCGATCCTATGTAATAATCCTAAATGTCAATGCATGATTGCCATATGAAGTCAGACTAGGAATATGATCATGTCGTGATAATTATAGGTTTTTTATATTTTGGGAAAGAATAATAAATAATAGTGGAATTATCGATCGTCGCAACTGTATAAATTGAGATAATTATTATTGATTGAGAATTAGAACTAAGAATTGATCAGTGGCGTCGAAAATCTAATATGTTCGCACATTTGATTTTTAGACCATTTTTCATTGATTTAATAAGTTTTAGTTTTAAAAATTAGTTAGCTATTCATTCGATCATCTTTTGGTTACAAACTTGAATTTAAATATATCCAATATACTGAAATTGATCCTTATTCACTGTAGGACGATAACTCTTTTATCACGATTATTACTTGTACAACGAATCCGTACGCTTGCGAGATTTTGACGAACAACAACTTACCGTATATGCGGCTTACCATTTTTGCAATAGATTACCATATTTGAACAAGCATACCGTATATTCAACTTATATACAACTTACAGTATATATTGAATTTGCATATACAGACCAAAAAGTCTATTCGAAATCCAAATCCTTGTATGGATTCACCAAATGAATTCACTATTTGAAAATCACATTTATACAAATGACACTATAATGTCACATTCCATATCCGCTTTCTGTGATTATCATATAGACATCCAACAAAGTTGCCTATCCAATCGAAGGAACATAGATTTCCTCCATGCATATTTGTATAGTCATACCAAACAAAGCACATGCTATTGTACTGACAAATAAATTCTATATGTTAAAATCATGAAATTACATGCCCGTTCATAATTTTTTACTTGGAATTATCAACTTGCAAATATGAAATGGTTCACAATGTCCATTTATAATTTAATCAATTCATAATTTGAAATTATTAATATCAAAGATGCAATGGACACAAGCACATGCATAAGTCCACCATTTTCATTGCATTTAAAATGAAAAGTCACATTATTCCAATCATTTCCTCTCATGGTAGTTACAAAATATACAGTGAGTCGTCAAGCCGTATTCCATAATTTCAATGGAGATGAAATTACAAGTTACGTGAATCATAATCAAAATCATGAATTGCATTAAACATGTATTTAATGAATCTTTATTTCACATGCAATAATTTGGAGTTCCTACCACTTCCAAATTAATTCATAAACATTCTTTTCCGATTTTCAGTTTAGGAATGCAAATAGATATTGTCAAATGAAACTACCAAAAAGGACATAATAACGGTAAATGATTTTTATCCATTACCCACCATGGTAATATTATCTTCCAATTTTTAAATGATTTATACACATCATATGCACAGTTTTTTTCCATGCAGTTTCTCCATTGAGCGGTCGATCAGACAAATATTCAAACATGATTCAACATATCTGTAGACAACAATTTAAAAGTAAAGAGATGTGAAACAATGGTCACAAAATTTTGCACATTCCCGTTGTTCATGAAAAAGGAATCTTCTATCATTCATACTTATACACAATCATGTGATAGTGGGCATATAATTAAATCCAAACTACTCCACCAGAATATCATGAATGCAGAGATTGACTCTCAGATTCATCTATTTCCATGCAAAAATATTTATAAACCATTTGTAGAGAATACACGTGATGATATATTTGTCGATTCTAAATGAAATTTTGGAATATAAATGCACAATAAAAACCACTAAAATTCATCTTAAGATTGTTGAAAAATTACACCGATATTGTGCATATTATATTCACAAAACATGTCATATATGTTCATGGAATCGAAACGCAATTTCGTCTTACCGAAATGGATTTGGGAAGGTGAAACGACAGATTCAATCATTTCCTTTCTTTATTTCAAACCTACATGAAATCAAAAGAATGTTATTAATTTTTTGAAATCAAATACGAAGAAATCAAAAGAAAGAATCAAGGTGAGATGCGAGTAATGTGATCGACCGAGGCAAGAGTTAGACACTTTGTCCTTAAGATGAATTTGCCTCACATTGGTGCTAACGGTTTTTCGGCAATCATCTCTCAAGATACAACAATCACGTCAAGCCATAGGAGCACTCTAAATGATTTCGACCAACAAACTCGAACGGAATTCCCTCTCTACCATAATCATGACTTTGATGCAAGTGTTTTATGCAAACTAAAGTGCAAGCATGAAATGGAATAATATGAAACTATCTATTGACTTTCAGAAATTTCTTGAATGATATAATTCAAACACATGGGTCTATATATAGTGGTTGAAAAGATATGTCAAAAGAGACAATCATACCGAGAGTCACATCTCTTGGAATTCATAATTATTGAAAAATGATTATGCCAAAGGTCATGAGTTCATATGAAAATACATCTTTTCATCCAACTCTTTTCTAGAATATTTCACAATATTCTATACAATTTTTCAACAATTTCAAGTATTAAGTGGTTTACATTTGGCTTAATTTCTCATTCACCAAATTAAGAATTTTGCTTAAATAATCATGTAAAATTGGTCACAATCAATTTTCGATACAAAATTCCAACAAATTTAACATATAAATAATTAATCTTCGTTTAAATTGATAATCATTTTGTTACACAGCAGAATTCCATGATCTACGTCGAGTGTACTTCTTGCTTGAAATGGATCTGGGCATTCTCATTTTTCATGCATCTACCCAAATTAGAATTTAACGCTCTTTTTTTTCACGACCTAACCAAATGGAAACATATGCAATGAGCCTGACCTAGAATGTTAGGCTGCTTTGCTAGTACTCTTTTTTTGTCAACCTAACCTGTGATTAAAGTTCCATGCACAATAATCAAGGAATGATTGCATGGTTTTATTAAATTTATTTATTTATCTACTCTATAAAAATGTAACTTTATAGCACAATCAAATACGAGTAAAATTCCTCAAGACACTGAAATTTAAAAATATTTAAAATAAAAGAGTCAATATAATTAGGGAGACTAGAGTAAAAAAAAAAAAAAAAAAAATTTATACCAACAGATAAACAGTTAGTAGTACTTGAATTATAAAACCCATATCATTTTAACTTTCTTGTCCTAACTTCACACATCAATTCGAAACATTTGCCATGAGCCTAACATTGTTTTAGCACACTTGTTATCATTTATGTATTCAATAACTGAATTATTTATTTATAACAATAAACTCCAATAATTAAAATTGTAAAATATATAACTCAAGTAATGTTCTAACAACTCAATTTGGGTCAGTCAATCAATCATAGCATGTGCAACTATTAGTACTATAGTTGTAATTTATGATGCAACTGATTACTTGGAAATATACACCTTAACTTATTCCTTGAAGTCCCAAGAATTTGCTTGTAATCACTTATGCACCACTCATTTATACCAATTCATAATTTTACCAACCGAAAAAGAAATTCAAACAAGACTAAGTTGGCTTCTTGAAGTCATAAGTTAAAATAATTTTCTGAGCTTCGATAAGAAACATATTTCATCAATTGAATATTAAATTCGTCGATAGAAAAAAAAATGTCGTTAATTATTAATTTTTCTAGAACCCAAAGAATCCTTCATTTTGAAGAATTAACATATAAATAATTAATCTTTGTTTAAATTGATAATCATTTTGTTACACAAAAGAACTCGACGATTTACGTTGAGTATACCTCGAGCTCTTGCTCGGAGTGGATCTGGGCTTTCTCCTTTTTCATGCATCTACCCAAATTAGAATTTAACGCTCTTTCTTTTCACAACCTAACCAATTGGAAACATATTTAATGAGCCTAACCTAGAATGTTAGGCTGCTTTGCTAGTACTCTTTTTTTGTCAACCTAACCTATGATTGAAGCTCTTGCATGGTTTTATTAAACAATTAATTAACTATACTCATAATTATATTATTGAATGTTTATTTTTTTTATATTTACTCTATAAAAATGTAACTTTTAAGCACAATCAAATAGGAGTGAAATTCCTCAAGACACTTACCTTTTAAAAAAAATTTAAATAAAAGAGTCAATATAATTTGGGATAGTAGAGTTTGATGTGGGAAAAAAAAAAAACTACAGACAGAAAAACAGTTAGGGAGCGTTTGTTTCTCATTTATGTAAAAATGAGAATGAAAAATATAGCCGTTATGGGCCTCCATACAAGAGATAAAAAATCAAATTTGATGGTTTGATGTGATGGATAACGGTCATATTTTTTATTTTAATGTGAAAATAATGAGAAACAAATAGGGGCTTAGTATCACTTGAATTATAAAACCCATATCCTTTTAACTTTCTTGTTCTAACTTCACACCCCAACTAGAAACATTTACCATGATAGCATACTTGTTAGTATTTATGTATTCAATAACTAAATTATTTATTTATAACAAGAAACTCCAATAATTAAAATTGTAAAATACATTTCTCAGGTAATGTTTTAACAACTCAATTTGGGCCAGTCAATCAATCGTATCATGTGCAACTATTATTACTATAGCTGTAATTTATGTTGCAACTGATTGCTTGGAAATATACATCTTAACTTACTCCTTGAAGTCCCAAGAATTTGCTTTCTTAGCTTCAATATTCCAATTTTTAATGTTTGGAATATTATTTTTTTGAAAAATGTGTGGTTGAAAAAGAATGAAAAATTTTTGATTTACGTGTAATATTATTTTATAGAAAATTGTGTGATTGAAAATAAGAGAGAAGGAAAAGAGAGAGAGAGACTGGGGGCCAAACGGGGGTTATATAGTCAACTAGAAAGGCAAAAAGAAGAATAAAACATGATAAAAATAAAAATTTCGTGGCATGATGTATTTAGTGATGCACATAATTTTAGAAAGAGTGTTATTGTGTCAAGTTGGGTGAATCTTTTTTAGAACTATTGGCTCTGAATTTTTTGGTTTACTTTTCTAATAATCAAATTTTTACTATTTGTATTCGATTGGCATAATTTTTTTTTTTTTTTTATGTGGACATTTTATCAAAGACCATTAAAATTAATTATTTAATTGTTTGTCAAGTTGAACTACTGTCTAAAAATCTGTAACTTTGATTTTATCAAATTAAGCTAATTAATAATGTAACTGATCTATACGATGTTTAGGTAAAATCTCTTCAAAATATTTATTTAATCTTTTTGACAAAACAGGTACATGAGATAATTAATGTTCGCCTATTTTTTCATTTTTATGGGTCATTTTAGTGTCATGTAACTCGTATTGCTTGAATAGACACTCCGTAATTAATTTTATGAAATGATGGAACACAAGTTGAAAGCACCAAATGCTAGACTCAATTAAATAGACGCGATCATTTGAATACAAATCATGTAGTTGTACTGTTATACTCTCAACAAGTTATTCGAGTTTTATTGTAAATTTTAGGGAAGGTATGGGCTACACATTATATTTAATTCACTTTTTGTTTTAGTTTACGTTTTTGCATGTTATTCTCCTTGTGGATTTTGTCTTTTACATTCTTTATTGCTTTCAAAACGTTAAGTGAACAATCCTTATTATGAGGCTTGTTTTGCATTTCTCTGGCATAGCCTATCATCACGTGTGTGTGAATATATCTTTTAACATGCTTGTGTTACCTTATAAGTTATATTTTTATTATTCATAAATAAAACACAACAATTTCCAATTTTCTTCTTTTTATATGTGGAATATGTAATAGTCACCCTTCGTAATTTACTAAAATATAAAATTGCATGTATAGTGTATTACACTCGTTATGACATGCGTGTTTAGCCATGCTTGTTTGCTTTCCAACAAAGAATTTCCTTTGTGATCATTAGCATACCTTTCTTTTTTTTTTTTTTTTTTTTTTTAACGTAGTCTGAAAAGATTGCATTTATTAAGAGTAATGAATAAAATAAATAAATTATGGATTTTTTTTAAAAAAATCTATATTGTTTAATTTTACATATCTAGTGAATTGACATTAAGTCAATATATTAGTCTATTGGGCAAAGAAGATGGAATGTTAATAAGAATATTATTATCAATTATGGGAGTAGCTTAAAGGAAGACTAGACAATACCTCCAAGATTTTAAATTCTCTTGTCTAGTTATACATAATAATTGTGTTATATCTATTCTCCCTCTTATCTTTCAATCTTAGGTCGGGAACAAAAGTTAGGATTGATATCATTGTTGTAATTAATACTATTTTTTATTTTCTGGTAAAATATTGCAAAACTTTAGACACGAGTTTTAAGTCTACATGGGCTCTGAGAGGAGGTTTGGATTTCCAACCTTATTTTACTATTATTATAATTAATGCTCTTAATTCGTAAAAATATTACATAAGCAATGTTAGACATGCTCTAAAAACTATTCATTGATTTAATCAAAAATTGTGCGATAATCGTTCGGGCTTAGGGGATTACAATATTTAACTAATTTTAAACAGAAACATAGCACAAAATGTAAACGGTATAAATATGTGGTATAGTTTTGTAATGCTTTACCTGTTTATTCTTTTACGAAAACTTATACTTATTTGTTAATACTTAAGATATATGGTATGCATAAATATACTTGAAAAAGTGAAACACAGTGTAATTATATTTCATAGCCACATGGTGCATTTTATAATTTTGAGGATAACAGCATTTTAAGAACCGTATCAATAAATGAATTGGGTAGTTTAATAAGTTTTCCACTAGAAAGCTCATCAATGTGTACCTGCCAAGTTTTATATCTGCATTATAATTTTTTTTTAATTTTAAAACTTTAAATATTTTCTTACATTTTGTTTCCTATTAGAAATTCTAATTGAGAATTTGAGAATTCTTGTGTGTCATATGTGAGGCCTACATGCACAACGATGATTTAATTATTTGATATATGTTGGGCACCTATTAAATTTCTATTTTCTCTTTACAGGGATTCCATCAATATCACATGTTCACAACTTTTATATAACTATAAACTTTTCAGCGAATGTGACCATGCTGCGGTCATTAAAGGCTTTTCATTTCAGTGGCCACATTCAATGGTAGCAAAACAATTAGGCGGATTGGACACAATGGCGGATCCAGGAGGTGGCCGACCTAGTTGGATCCGTCGGGATAAATTTTTTTTTTTTTTTTTTTTTTTTTTTTTATTTTTTTTTTTTTTTTTTTTTTTGTTAACAATAGATTAAACATATATTTCTGGTAATTGATTTTATTTTCAAGCACCCCATATAGCTTACTTGGTGAGAGTCAACCTTAACATACTTCAAGTCTCAAGTTCGAATCATTGTCAATGGATTTTTTATGTATTAATTTTATTCTATAATTTTTACCAAAATTCAATAAGGGAGGGACAATGAGGATTTGAACCTATGATTTCAAGCAAAGGTTGTGATAAACTTGACCATTTTGGTACCTCTTGAATTGTGTTACTAAATTTAACAAAATAATATTTGTTAGGCTTTGATTGTCTTAAAGCAAACAATTTTAAAAATTCGAATTCACACTCTTCCTTTGGATTATACAAAATTTGGTAACAATGTTATTTGATGAGTTCTATTTATTCTTATAACAGAATTATATATATTCAGTTTGAACAAAATAATTGTTATGTTTATACTTTAGGCCTTGTTTGATTCCCCCTTTTTTAAAACTACATTTTTCTTTCTTCTTTTCATCCATAAGTTCTTCAATAAAATAATATTAAACGTAAATTCAAAATTTTTCTTTATTTTTAGTCACACGTTCTCCATAAAATCATCATTCTAAAATACATTTTTTACACAAGAAAAAAGGATAACAAAAGGACTTAATATTTTATTACAGCCAACGGTAGATGATCAATGGTCGCCTGTGCTAACTCAAACTACTGGATTCATCCCTGATTGGACACGCCAGTTCATCCAACGACCAGCCGAAGCTGGTTGTAGGATCATACTAAACAACAGCCATAGATTAGTTGCTGAAGCTTTCTCTTTACAGCGACCACATTTGATGGTCGTGAAAAAGCTCAAAACCACACGAAAAATTAGGCGTGTTTTATCGCACCAATTCATTCAATGACCACCCCAAGCTAGCTGTTGAATCGTACTAAACAGCAACCATAAGGTGGTTGCTGAAGCTGCCACTTACACTGGAGAAATGCAAAAAGAATTTCTACCATAATCTTTAACAACCAACCGAATGTATGACCCCTGATATCTGAATCGGCAACCAAATTTTTCAAGAAAAAAATGTGAAATTTAATGATCAAGGTGAGACTAGTTAAAGTATAAGCAATCAGAACTTGATAGTTTAACCTTGTAACCAATGATCAAGTTCTGATTGCTTATAATTTCACTAATCTCACCTTGAGGTGAGCATAAAGTAATAAAAAACTACAACATTAATGTATCAAATCACTAACCGTCATATATACACTACATAGGGTGACTACGATAGCGAGTGATTGTAAATAGCATTACTCTTTTTCAAATGATTGTACGATATAGCTTGAAAATTTATTATGCAACTAATTGCTTGAAAATATGCATCGTAACTTCTTCTTTAAAGTTCCAAGGAATTTGCTTTCTTGGCTTCAGTAATAAAACCAGAAATGATTCAAGGGTGTTTGCGGTGTAGGGTTTGGTTCTATTTTTCAAAATGATGGTACGATCAAGCATGGGCATTTGCTGTGCAATTGATTGCTTGAAAATACGAGTTCCAAGAAATTTCCTTTCTTAGCTTATTGGAGCACAATTCAATATGCACCCAACTTGAAAGGCAAAAAGTAGATGAAACAAGATTCAAAAAAGGGGGAAAAAAATTCATGATTCAAAAAAGGGAAAAAAAATCATGATTCATGAATTTAATGCTGAACATAATTTAAAGTGTGATTATGTCGAGTTGCAAGAATCTTTCGTATCATTGCCTCAGAATATGTGATTTTCTTCTTCTTTTATTTTAGTAAATTGTATTTTTTTTATTTATTTTTTGTTACTAATAATCAAGAAAACATATTTCTAGATTGTTTTTATTCGTTTAGCGTAAAATTATTTTTGTATGTGCCCCTTGAAAATAATTGCGTAATTGATTGTTGAGTTGGACTGGTGTCTAAAAATGTAAAACTTGACTTTTACCAACTTAAGCTAACTAATAATGTAACTTATTTATATTAGGTTTGCGTAAAAACTCTTCAAACTAATTATTTAATCTTTTTGCCAAAACATGTACATGAGATAATTAATTTCCCCCCATTCATTTCATGGATCATTTTTGGGTTTTCTTGTATGTTATTTAGGTAATAAAGTAGTAGACTCTAGTGCCATGAAACATGTAATGTTTGAATAGGCACTCTGTAATTCATTCTATAAATTGATGGGACCCAAAATTGAAGATGCCAAATGCTAGACTAAAGTAAAAAGAAAAAATCATTCGAAAATAAATAATGTGGCAGTACTGTTAGCATACAAGAAATGATTAAGGTTTTATTGTAAATTTTAGGAAGCATATGGGCTACACTGTAATATCTAATTCCCTTTCCACATTTTGGTTTACACTTTTGTCCAATATTCTTCTTGATTTATTATTATTATTTTTTAACATGCTTACGATGCCTTATAAGCCATATTTTTATTATTTGTAGATAAAACACACTATTTATAATTTTCATCGTTTTTATCTGGAATTGTAACAGTTAATTTCCGTAATTTAAAAAAATAAATAAAATTGCTTCTACATATACTGTATTACATTCTTTATGCCTTGTGTAGTTTGCCATTTTGTACTATTTTTTGGATGTAAACATAATTATCATTTGTTAGTGCTTGTGAAACAATAGTTTGCATAATTTGTAAAAAACTTGTATACGTGCTATGCTCTCTCTCTCTCTCTCTCTCTCTCTCTCTCTCTCTCTGTGTGTGATTGTGTGTGTGTGGGGGGTGTGTGTGTTTGTGATAGTTCAAACTCTAAATATATGATTATCATAATTGGTATGACATGTCAGTGAAATAATCAAATTTTTAGTTGACATTGATTAAAATATTACATTTGAGTAAGTTTCGCTAAACAACAAGGGATTGCCTTTGTGGTCATTAGAATAAATTTTTTTCGTAGAATCTGATGAATTATAGTATTACTTAAGACTAATAAATAGAGTAAATAAATTATAGAACTTTTTTTAAATTCTATATCGTTTGGTTTTACATATTTAGTGAATTGACATTAACTTAAAATATTAGTCCATTGGGCAAAGAAGATGGAATATTACAATAAGAACTTATTGTCAGTCTCGAGAGCTAGCTTACATGAAGATGTCTATACCAAAAGATTTTAAACTCTAGTCTTGTTATAAATTATAATTATATTATTTCTCTTTTCACTCTTATCTTTCAATTTTAGGTCAATAAAGTTTAGGCGTGATTCTTAAAACTATAACTGGGCTATGACAGGCAATTTGGTTTCTCAACCTTATTTTATTGATGTCGCAATTAATGCTCTTATTTCGGAAAGACAAATGTTGGACATACTCTACAAACTATTGATTGATACTTTTTTCTAATTTTTGTTAACAAAAATTGTGTACTAGTTGTTCATGCTTGGGAAATTGCAATATGTAAATTGTAATTCTTTTAGGAGAGACTTAAGAAATAATGGTTTGTATGATATATCTGTAAAAGTAGACACGCAGTGTAATTACATTACGTATCCACGTGGTGCATTTTATAATTTTTTCTAAGGGTAATACATTGGACAATTTTAAGAACCATATGGACAAATGAGTTTGGTAGCTTTATAAGTTTTCTACTAGGGAGCTCATCAATGTGCACCAATCAACTGTTGTACCTCCATCATAAAATTTGTAATTTCAAAATGTTAAATATTTTCCTTACACTTTGTCTCCTATTAGAAATTCTAATTGAGAATTTTTGTGTGCACTTTTTAGTTTCAATTTTCCATTTAGAGAAATTAATCCGGTATGCCATGATTTTTATGCAACTATATATTAGGCTAGTCCAGCACATGCGTTGTAGCTATAAGATATTTCCATTGATTCAAAATAAAGGATTCTTCGAGTTCTACAAAAATTATGTAACTATCAATGTTTGTTTTCGTTTTGGAAGATTTAATATTAAATTGATAAAATATGCTATGACTTCAAGAAAGCTACTTAGTCTTTGTTTATAGTTGTTAAAATTATAAGTTGCTAGAAAGAATGGTGGATAAGTGATTACCAGTTGTACGTCTACAAAATGTATAGTTAAAATAAATATTTGGCTTTGAAAAGTAACTTATAAGCATGTTTTGCACAAAAAATTTAATGATCAAAATGAAATATCACATAAAGTTCAAGGACCTAGTAAACTATATTGAGTTTTAAGTTCAAATCTTATTCATATAGAATACCTTTGATGTCTGTATCATGACTACCTACAAAAATATCGCTCTGTGCTATCACTCCCTCATACTATCTACGAGCTATTTGAGTAACTCTATACTCTTTCAATTTATTCTCTCACTTTATCAAGCAAATAATTTTTATTTTCCAACCTATAACTCGCAGCAAGGGCAGAGTGGGGAAATTTGTTTAGTAGGGGCACAATTTATCGTTATCGAATTTCGAGTTTTTGATCATGGATTTAATGATAAAAATTTGTGTCCAATTACTACTTGGAATAATTAAGAATGACATAACAGAATCATAAATACTTGAAGCAAAAGCAAAGCAATTCACGTGGCAATTCATCTAGCAATACTAGAATCAATTAATATTGCAAGTTGTGCAATCACACTTCACAGTGACAGAGTAAGTAACTCAGATAGGCAGTAGTATTGGAACTGAATGTCTGGTAGCAAAAGCATTTGAAGAGCAATGTGTAGGCGGTAGGTTTCAATCAAGTGAAGAACAAAGTACTAATTTCATATGTTAAAAGAGGGGAAAAAAAAACCAAACATTATTACAATTTGCACAAATCAAAATAACGAAAAGTAAAAAAGGAAAAATGAGTATAAGTTCCAGGTTTGGGGGCTTCACCTTCTTTTTCTACTATGTAGGTTCTACCAAAGAATAGTCGATGGGTGCATCTACCTAGTGCCGTCTAGGGCTCAAACAGAGGCAAAGCAGGCAAGCCGCAATGGAACCCGCAATTGGAGGATATTGAATGGAAGAGGTTGAGAAAATGAGAAGTCTGGCTCTGAAAGGAGGAGGCCAAGATGGAGCTGGAGCTGGGAGGAGGTAGAGTGGGCTAAATTGAAAATTGAACCCATTTGGAATGATTGGAATGGGTTGTAATCCTGAATTGTAATGGATCTAATGGTATTGGGTTTAATCATTAATGGTATTGGGTTTCACTGCTTCTAGCTTCTTCGCTTCTTGGCTGGGCATTACAATTACAAATGTAGGCTAATAGTTAAAAAATAAAAATTTGGGCATTTGGATTGAGCCCAAAATGGGTAGGCAGG
>NW_019265949.1:266866-271183 GCF_002742605.1 Olea europaea var. sylvestris | reverse complement strand
TATATATATATATATTCTTTCTTTAGCCCTTATTTGTTTCCCATTTTCTCCAAAATATATTCTCTCTTATTTACCACACATTCATCGATAAAATAATATTACACATAAATTTTAAAAAAATTCTTATTTTTTCATTCACATATTCTCCATCAAATCACTATTCCAAAATGCCTTTTTGGCTAAAAATTGGGCTAAAACAAGTCTTTATGCTTTGTTTTAATTATTTAATTGTTTTATGTGAAAAAATAGCAAAGTTACCATTTTGGTCAAATCAAATTTTGTCAAAATCAAATTTTTGGTCAACTGGATGGTTTCCGTCTATATGGACTTCCACTGCATATCTCTAAAAGGGTTAGGGATCTTCGTTGACACAAATTGTAAGTTAGGATAAAGTCTATAAAAATTGAAAAGGTTAGGCATCAGGGCTACAATTTTCTCTTGAAATAATTCTGTTCCTTTGGTTAGTCCAATTCACATAAGAGTAATCTTATTTATCATCATGATGATGGAATTTTGAAATGTGACAATCATTATCCCTCACATTTATATAGTTTATATAAATGATGGAGCTGTTCTTAATATTTTTACTCTTCAAATTCAAACAAAAAATTTCAATTTTGGTGATCGTTCATAAGCATTTAAGGTAATATATCGAATACACTAGAAGCTTATGAATATTGAACTCAATATTTGAGCTCTTCGCTCATCTCCTAAGGAAAAAAACCTTCTAGTGGAAGTCAATCCCCTTCATTCGAATACCATGATTCCTAAAAGGATACCATGGAATCTTCAATTTAGAGGATTCGAATGAGATTTTGAAAATGCTCAAAACTTGATTCTTGCTCCTATTCGAACTACATCTGATCAAATTATTTCATTTCCTGATGGACATGTTCAGGTGATTTTCGATAAAGACTCTACATTGAATAATTTATGAAGGTCCTCTTTCTCTAGATCTGAAAAAAAATTTCAATATGCCAGATTTTCAACTTCTCTGATAAGTTAAAATGATTTGATTTCACTCCAAATATTCCAAAAACTCAATAGACTTTTAATAAAGATAATGATTCAGAAGAGTTTGGTTCTCCAACTTTATCTAATATGCTATCTAACCCATATGAAAGATTAGACCACAAGTGTAATGTCATTTCTTTTCCAATAGATAGAAAAAATGAATTCAAAACTGATTAAACTCCTTCCGTCAAAAATTTTAGACACACACTCAAAAGTAATTTTTCAAAGAAGAAACCAAATCTTTATGGCAAGAATGGTTCTTATAAAAATTTTAGTTTTTATGAATAGGCACATTTCAAAATTTTGAGCAAGAAAATTGCTAAAGTCAAATCTATTCAAAATCCCCATGTTAATAAGAAAACATGGAAGACGTGTCAAAGTTTTCAATCTGAACATCCACCGATAAAAGAAATAGCTATTTCTCATGGAAACACTGATATAATTGCATCTCCTCTAAAGCAAATTCCTGATGATAGACCAGAAGAATCTGGAACTATAGCTAAATATATGAAAAATATTCCATTACAGAATAATTATACGAATATTTTTCCATAGTCTACATGTTCGCAATTATCTAGAATTGAAGCCAATTTTGATTTTGAGGTCTCCTCATCTAAAATGAATGAGAAGAAACCTCTTAATACAATTTTCAAACCAATAGATTCAAAACTTGCTCCTCGACTAGGAAAAGACACTTTGTCTAAAGAATCCAATATTTTACAAAAACTTAGGATAATCAAAGAACATTAATAATATTGATATTCCAGATGAACTTGAAGCTTAATTGATTGAAAATGAGCCATCTCATATCAATTAATTAAAAGGTCAAAATTCAACACTTCCAAATTATTATTCTTGTCCTTCATATACTGATATATTATATGAGGAAAAAGAGAAACTACAAGCTTCTTATAATGGCGATGAAACCATGGCATGGAATCTTGATGAATTAACAGAATATCGAATAATACAATTATTCAGAAATATGGCAGTGTGCATCATAGCTTATATGGGTCGAGATATGTCTCCTTTTACTACCTTTGAAAATGTAATTTGTGGTTTTACCGGAAAAATTAAAAGTTGGTGGAATAACTATCTTGATTACGAAGGCCGTAATACTATTACTCAAGCTGTTGATAGTCAACTTCAAAATGATTTTTTTAATACTCTTGTTAATTCTATTTTCTTAAACAATTTATCAGAACTCCAACTTTTCTTAAAGGAGAGCATTTGAAATTCTCTATAATCTTACTTGTCCAAAACTTCATGATTTTCGCTGGCATAAAGAGATGTTTCTTAGCAAGGTACTATTTCATGAAGACTTTGATCCATCTTCTTGGAAAAATGATTCATTTCAAGACTTTTTAAACTTTTTCATTGAAAAAGTACGTAATTCTGTAAAACTTAAACATCAATGTACTATTCTTTATGCTTTACTTACTTATGGCGAAATTATAAATTTTGTCAACAAAGAAGGATTAACATTATATAATAATCATAAACTCAAAGAAAAATTAAGATCACAAAGATCTAAGAGTAGAAAAGGACTCGTATCATTCTGTTATCAATATGTATTTGAAAAATTGTCCCTCCTTCAAGAATGAAAAAAAAAAAATAGTTTTCCTTCTTTTTAAGAAAAAGATCTCTTTGAAAACAAAAACTCTCTCAATCTTACCCCTAAAATTTTCAAAACAAAGTTCTCAAAAAAAATGAGTTTCTAAAACTTCAAATATTACCTATTGGAAATGTAAACAAACATTTCATTATTAAAATAAATATCCTATGAAGGGAAAGATTAACAATCTTCAAATAATTGAAGATGTTAATTTCAACTTCTTAGTTTACTCAATTCTAGTTTAGATAAAGAAGCTGACTCTGAAATTCAACAAGTTTATCAATACCAAAAAATTTCTGATGTTGAAACAAGTTCAAATTCCTCTACCTCAAGTCAAGATAAAGAAGTTTGTGGATGTAAAACCATAAATATCCTTTCTAAAGAAAGAGGTGCTGGAGATTGTATTTAACCACAAAAAAATATATTTGGTCATTAAATGTATTATTTTAGGAAATAAATAACAAGTCGTAAAAGATTTATATTGACAACCGATTCTTTTTTTAACAACCAATTGTTTGGTTGTTTAATAACTATATTTATCATTAAAATCTAGGACAACAATGAAATTTTAGTTGTATTTTATTTCAACAATAAAAGAAACAGTTGTTTAAAATTAATATAGACAACCGATTAATTTTGTTTCAACAACTACTTGATTTTTCGTTGTATTAATTATTTTTGTTGATAAAATATCATTGAAGCAACTAAAACTTACTTGCCTTTTATTTTTAACAAAGAAACTAGTGGTTGTAAAACATTTATATTAACAACCAAAATATTAAAATAATGAGAATATGGTCGTCAACAGTAATATTTATGATTCTATAACTTTTACACATTCGCATCATACTACAAATAAACCTTATCCACTACTATAAATAATTATAAGAAGTAAATGAAATTAATTATAAATAACATTAACAAGAGCTAAAATTTTCTTGAACCATCAATCAACTAAAATGTCTGCTTTATTCTTCTACATCTATTTATGAGTTGAACAAAATGTGATGCCCTACGGATGCTAAATTTCGAGACCCGAATATGATCACTTTAGTGTACAATCATGTCACAAATATTTATATTTTTTACTAGTGTCCTAAAAGGCACGTATTGGCTTGAAGCATGGGCAAAACGCCTCGTTTGGCGCATAGATGCTTTTTTTTTCCAATTTCTAAACGGCGGAAATTTTTCTTCATTTCTTTCATCTTTCGTAGTCGTGCTTTATTAGTTTTCTTCAAGTCTTTTATTTGACTTTAGCTTATTATTATTCTAAAAAAAATCATTTGACTTTAATTGCAAGTTTTTAAAAGATTTTATCCATACAAAAGTTAAAAATGATTTTATCTAGTAGCTAATTAAGATATAAGTTTTAGTGTTATCTATATTCTGTAATTATGATCTTGAAACTTATTTTGTTAAAAACTCCGAAAGCATATACGAAGTTTCTATAAATTTATTAAGTAGGACTTGTTTAGTTGAAAATTGAAACTATGAAAAATATTTCAATTTTTGTATTTCGAAAACTTGAAAATGTATAATTGACTAATGGTATTAATGGTAAGAGTTATTAAGTAAAAATTGTAATTTACTTTAGATGTTTAATATGTATTATTTTAATAATTAAATAATTTTTAAAATGATTAAAAATTTAAAATAATATTATAAAAAAGAAAACGAGTTTTTTTTTT
>NW_019265949.1:159537-266728 GCF_002742605.1 Olea europaea var. sylvestris | reverse complement strand
AATTTTTTTTTTTTTTTTTTTTTTTTTTTTTTTTTTTTTTTTTTTTTTTTTTTTTTTTTTTTTTTTTTTTTTTTTTTTTTTTTTTTTTTTTTTTTTTTTTTTTTTTTTTTACGCCTAAGTCTCACCTATGCTCGTAGAAGTTGAAGTTTCGACTCGACACCTAGCCATGCTTTATACTTTTCGGAACACTGTATTTTACAGAATGTTATGGGTGAATCCAAACCCATTGGTGGCATGGTGAAGTCTTTACTCTTCAATTAGTTCGGATTAAATCTACAGTGAAGTGCAATTTTTAATGAATTTATTGCTGTTGTTGTTGTTGTTGTTATTATTATTATTTTCAAGTGTTACTGTATAAGGCTCCCATAATTTTTTAGATATTTATCAAAAATAAAATTATTAAAAATTTTAATTACTGAATGTGTCACTGACTTCTGTCCTCTCTCTCTCTCTTGCTCTCTTTGTTGGGGGAGTTTAAATTTTCAAAATATGTAGAAAGTAGATGAAACTAGCATTCTGTAAATTTCGTATGACTTACATCCCATACCTTTCCTCTTGCAAACCTAACATTTATTCCAATCATACGTACAAATTATTTTAAAAATTTGTTAAAATGAAAATTCTGGCATGCTGTATTTATGTAAGAACTGCAGAAAAGGTAACTTCTGACTTAAATCTTTGAGTTACAGGTTTCCATGACTTTAATGATGGGTGAGATTTTTGAAACCAACATGGACTTTTCATTGCACAGGTTTTAGTCATTTATGCAATATGTAGTTGTAAAAAACTTATACGTCTTGAAACATTAACAATGATAATTGATCACTTAGCTGAGTTTGATAGTAATAATATTCTTTAACAAGTAGATTGTCATCGATTTTGTCGATAAAAATGGCTTGGGAATATTTCATATAATGAAGCAATGTTGTTCCATTTAATATCTACATCTACATCTACAATCTACAATATATTAGAAGTGGGGATTGTGGAGAAATTTTTTATTACCAATTGTACCCTTATATATTTAGCTTTAAGTCCAATATACCCTCATTTACCCTCATATCTTTAATTTCCATTTTCCCTTATACTTTTATGTTTATAGTCAATAATACCCTTAAAATTATATTTATTTCAACTAAATTCAATTATTATTAAAATTAAAATTATTTATCTTTTAAATTAAGTCAATTAATTTCCACTAAACACTTTTATTACTAATTATTAGTATATGATTAATAAAAACTTATATAAAAACAAAATAAAAATTACATCAACGCCACGTATATAATTAACATGAAATGGCATAAACTATTAAATCAATTAATATTAATATATAATATTTATAAAAACAATAAAATTATCTATACGCTTAAATTTTCTTAAACCTAATATTACATATTAAAAGAATAGTGCATTCCTAAAAGATTTCATTGAGAATAAAACATAATAGTTTAAAAAAAAAAAAAAAAAAAAAAAAGATATCCCGTTAGACAGACCGATTGTATTCTACCAACAATTTACCAGCTATTTGTGGTGACTTGTTCAAATGTCTGATGGTTTTCTCTAGAAAAAAATTGATAGCAGATATACAGTTTTTATTGATAAAAAAAGAAAGTGAAATTAAATTTTAATTAAAAAAAAAAGTTTTGCAGCTATTACAGATGATTGTACAAGGGGATACTGTTGAAATATTTATTACTTCTCAATATTTCACTTGAACGTGTATTTTACAATGCAGATACAAATAATTTAATAAAAGAATGCAAAAGGGTAAAATGATGAAGGGACTGTTAGAATTTGGGTGTAACTTGAATTCCTTGTTGAAATAATTAAAGAGTTATAATTGAAGTGTACATCAAGAGGAATTCTAATTGGAATGCTATTGAGGAATCCTATTTAAGTTTAATTGTCAAACTCATGTTAAAGTTTAATTTGGAAACCCTATTGGAAGTTGGAATTTGTATTGGACTCGAAGTGTTCAAAATAAGGAAACTTTTGGCATCTTATTTCATCTACAACTCTACTTCTAGAGAGTGGATTATTCCCTATAAATACTCGAATCTTTTTCAAGATTTGTGAAGCAAATATTGTTGAGCTGTAATTTCTCTCCATATTATTATTGAATAAAACACCAGTTCCTCCGCTTGTCACTCTTCTTGTTTTTTACTTTAATCTCGTTCTATTGATTATGATCGTACATATTTCATATTACACCGTTAAACCTCAATTCTTGCATCGCCTTCTAGTAAAACACCCTTATAAGTTACTTTTCAAAATCATATATTAATTTTAACAATACATGTTATAGACCCACAACTAGTAATCACTTATCCGCTATTCATTTCTACCAACTTATAATTTTAACAACTAAAGAGTAAAGTTAAACAAAGCTATGTAGCTTCTTCCTTTTTTTTTTTTTTTTAAATAATTAGATAAAGTAATTTTCTATGATTCTATAACAAGAGACATATTTTACCACTTTAATATTAAAATTTCCAATAGGAAAACAAATGCTGATAATTACTTAATTTTCTTAGAACTCAAAGAATCCTTTATTTTGACTCACTGGGAATATCTTATAGCTACGAGCCAAGCACTGGACTAGCCTAATATATATAATTACATAAAAATTCGTTAAAATTGCTAGAATTCCTCTAAACAGAAAATTGAAATTACTAAGTGCCCAAAATATATCAAATCATCGTTGTCCTTGTGCCCTCACGTATGACAACAAGAATTCTCAAATCCAATTAGAATTTCTAATAGGAAACAAAATGTATGAAAAACATTTAAAATTCTGAAATTATAAAATTTTATAATGCAAAGTTTTCAAACTCAGCTGTCCTTATGGGTCTTAAAATGCTTCAATATGTTACCCTTTGGAAAAATTATAAAACGCACCACGTGGATGCATAAAGTAATTACATTGCGTGTCTACTTTCACAAATATATTATACATACCACTATTTCTTATGTATTAACAAATAAATGCAAGCTCTCGCAAAAAATTAGCAGGAAAAGAATAACAAAACATATACTGCATAAATATAATTCTATATAGTTTATATGTTTTTCTATGTTTTCTCAAATTTACAATTAGAATTTCTAATAGGAATCCAAATAGTCCAGTTATCGGCTTAAAAAATCACAACTAGACTTTAGTGACCTAAAATTGAAAGATAAGAGTGAGAAAAGAAATGATATAATTATAATTTATAACAAGACTAGAATTTAAAATCTTGGGGTATAGACATATCTTGTTGTAAGCTATTCTCATTGTAATATACCATCTTCTTTGCCCAATAGACTAATATTTTAAGTAAATTTCAGTTCACTAAATATGTAAAATAAAATGATATTGAATTTCAGAAAAAGTTCTATAATTTATTTACTCTATTCACGAGTCTTAATTAATGCTATAATTCATCAGATTCTGCTTAAAAAGGTATTCTAATGACCGCAAAAGGCAATTCTTTGTTCTTAAGTGAAACTTACGTACTGTGCATCAAAAGAAATATTTTAATCAGCGTTAATAAAAAATTTGTGGCTTAATCCCTTGTGACAGGCCTGGACGTCCAGGCCTGTCACCCAAGAATAACCCAAAATTTGTTCATTTCACTGACATGTCACCAATTATGATACTCATATATTTAGAGTTTGAACTATCAATTAAAAAAATAAATAAATAAATTACAGAATATGTATAGCACTTGTACAATTTTTCTAAAAAGTATACAAATTATTGTTTCATAATCGCTAACAAATGGTAGTTATATTTACATCCAAAAAATAGTACAAAATGGTAAAACGGGCAGGGCATAAAGATTGTAATATAGTATACGTTCTTGCAATTTTTATTTTATTTTCAATTATGAAGATTAACTGTTACATAATTCCACATAAAAAATAAGAAAATTATAAATTAGTATGTTTTATTTATAAATAATAAAAATATGACTTACGCGGTAACACAAGCATGTTAAAAGAAATATTCACACATGCCCATACAAGAAACCACCAAATTGATCCATAAAAACGAAATAGTGGTAAAATTATTTATCTCATGCGCATGTATTGGCAAAAATATTAAATAATTATTTTGAAGAGTTTTAGCATAAACCTCATATAAATAAGGTACATTATTAACTAGCTTTCGTTGATAAAATTTGAGTTACACTTTTTTAGACAACAGTCCAATTCAACAATCAATTAAGCAATTCTTTTCAAGGGTCTTTTAAAAAGTCGACATACAAAAATAATTTTATGCAAACGTATAAAAACAATAAAGAAATATGTTTTCTTCATTATTAGACATAAAAAAAAATACAATTTATTAAAATAGAAGAAAAAGAAAATCACAAATTCTGAGGCAATGATACCAGGACTCAGCCTACTTGACTCAGTCACACCATCTTAAATTATGCGCAGCATTAAATTAATGCAGTCATAAAATTTTACTTTTATTTTATTTCATTCTACTTTTTGCCTTTCTAGTCGAGTACATAATGAATTGTGCTTCAATCTGGTTGTATTACTAAAGCTAAGAAAGAAAATTTCTTGGAACTTTAAAGAAGAGGTTAAGATGCATATTTCAAGCAATTAGTTGCATAATAAATTTCCATGGTTTATTGTACAATCATTTGAAAAATAGAATCGAAAACTACATTGCAAACATCTTGAATGAATTCTCGAATATTGTAGGAATGACTCCTTGAATTGATCAAATGAAAACTCACAACTTTAACAAGGAAACCTATTCAAATTAAGTCGTTAGCATCTCTACACCTTTGCATATGTTATGATTGATTGACAAACCCAAATCAGTGCTAGATATTACTCAAGTTATGTTTACTAAAATAGCGATATTTGGTAATTTTTTTGACAAAATATATTCTAAAATTGTTGTATTTTATGTTATATAGGTAAAATTCAATGGTTGAACGAGGAATTGAAAGAAAGAAGTGAAAATTAGTGAAAAAAAGGTGAGATCCAAAGAATGCAGATTAAATTGCTACATTCCAATCGTTGATTCAGACCATGAAATGAAGGTTGAGGATGTTACGGGCTCAATTGGATACAATTGGAAGTTAAAGGACCAAAATTGTAAGATAAAATGACTTAAAGTATCAAGAATAGAATTCGAAGACTAAAATGCAGTTTGAAAGATTTTATAACTGGGCAAATGCTCAGTTATAAATCCGAGCGACCACCCGACTAATGAAATAAAAAACAATGACTTCAAACTTGGGTTGGGTGAGTGCCCCCTTTCCTACTAGCACAACAATACAAGCCAAAATCTTAGTTCGCGGTCTGTTTCGTTTTTCATTCCAAGTTCTACATGGAAACAACTTTCTTACATGATTTTTAAACTAATGTCACCTCTATAAATACAAAATATGGATAGCCAATATAAAGGACCTCTCCAAAACCGCTCATATAGAATAATACACTCTAATATTCCATCAATTCATATATCAAAGAAAAGGCAAATTCATTGTTTTTGTGAGAGAATTAAAAGGGACTTGCAAGAATTCAATCAAGTAAAAAATGTAAAATTAGTTTTTGGGTAAAAATAAAAAATCAAAGAAACAATTCAAAGAAGGAAGACATCTAGAAACCCACCATTTAAAACATTGATTGGAAGAGGAAGAAGATTTTGGCGCGAGATTGACTTCATTTTTATTTTTATTTTTTCATCTGTAGTAAAAATCTTGTGATGTATTCAATGATTACATCTTAATTTTTCTCTTTCATTATGAGTAGCTAAAATTCTTGTTCGGGAGAACAATATAACCTGTTTGGGATCCTTTGTCTTTTATTCAAAATTTTTGTTCTTTCATCTTTCATGTATGGATTTTGCTATGAGTTTAATGCATTATATTACTTGATCACTAATTTGATGATTTTGTGAATCTTTTACGAATCGAGAAGTGAGTTTGAGATTTAGACCATATAGTACATCTAGTAAATAGGTGTAATGTACAGAGATACCTATACGAATTATTTCGGTCACAAATAAATTCCTAGAACCAAGATTTTGTTTGACTAAAGTTGGTTTGCATGGAGAAATGGAATTGACTTAGGCTCGATGAGAACTTGAAAGGAATAAATTGAATACAAAAGGAGAATTTGGGCGAACATTACATTAGATTGTGAATCTTGATTTAAGACTTAATGGTAATCAATAGATGAAATTGTTCTGCCCTAATATATGTTCATTGTTTAATTTATAAATCAATCTTTGTGTGCATCCATATATTCTTACGTATTTAGATTAAAAATCAAAACATATAAATTCTTGTTTGCTTTGTCGAATAGTAGTTAGAAAGAAATTAGATTAAATGTTAAAATATAGATCTCGTGGGAATGATAATCCAAACTCAAAGGTTCACTACTATTACTTGTTCGATATCGTGCACTTACGATAGTAAAAAGACAACAATTATATTCTAGCTAAATGGACCTGGACTGCAGGCTTGGAAATGAGAAGCAACGTAGGAGTTAAAATCATGTTTGCCAAATTATTTTCGAGTTACATTTCCACAAAATTTCTCCTCACAATTCCAAAACTGAATTTCTTTTATATTATCAGCTTGTTTGGTATGGATTAATTTTAATTTTAATATAAGTCAAAATCAAACAATCAATATTAACCACATGTTTCTTTTAAGTCCCACAATTTTTGAACAACACATTTCATAAACTTCTATCACAATCTACTAAAAAATATAATTTGCTTACCTAATGTTCGTTGGACATTGAGAATATTTTTACCAAAAAAGCAAATAAATAAATGAATGAGATTCATGCATAGATCAATGACACACAGTGATAAGCACAGGCATGCACCAAAATTACTTAATCAGTTAGGTAAAGAAATCCTCTTACCTTTAAGAGTGCTGTGATCTACTTCACTGTTTTGCAGATCACTCTTCTTCGTCCAAATTTGCTTAGCGGGAAAACAATTCCGAGACAACTGTATCACTAATTTGGCCAAACGACTTACTTGATTATTAAGGAATCCAATCTGACCAACAAAATCTTGATTTTTATTCCTATTTAAGCTCTTGTTTCTATATTTGTTCTCACCACAATAAAAGTATGTAGGGTTAAACTCAAGACCAATGTTGTGTGACCGCTGATGCCTATTCCTAGGTCAATGGGTTCTACACTGTCTAGTAGACCTGTGTCCTACAAATCCTTTATTCTTAGGTTCTGGGTTAGGCACATGTTTAGGTTGGTCTAAAACCTCGACCTCACCTATTACCAGTGTGCTTGCTCATTCCTAGGATGCTATCTAGCTTTTTAGAACCACTAAAAATGGCAAGCAATTGAGACTTAGACTACTCTAGATCACTCATTTGGTTCTTGACCTGGATTTCCAAAGTTTCATTTTCGGTGATTAGCTCACTAACTTTCCTTGAGAACTTCTCAAGCTCACTTATGAGATTCCTAGCATGAGTATCTAAAGATTCATTCATTGATTTCAATTTACTCAGGGTTGAGGCAGATTCGTGAAGGTCAGCTACATGTTTTTCTTTCTCAAGTTTCTTGACCTCAGCACATAAGACTTTATCTTAGTTATAATCTTAAGACACACCTCATACATTTTATCATACGCCTCAAGTATATCTTCCTCACTTTTAAAATCTGATTTTTAATCGGTATGTATACCCTCTGCCTTCTCATTCGCTTGGTTAGATCCATTCCTAATCCTAGCAGTGAAGGCAATGTATTTCTTATTCTCCTCATGAGTGGTTTGTAAAATATTCCAAACTTCTTTAGCTACCTCACAAATAAAAAATCTAGTAAATTCTTCAAGGGATACAACTGTAAATAAGGCATGTAAGGCTTTGCTATTCCGATTACATTTATCCAAATTAGTTTTAGATGATTAGCGATGGGAGTGGGGGGTTATTACGTTGTCTAAAACTGTACTAGGGGCACTCCAACCATTCACCATGCTCAACCAAATCCATTTATCCATTGAATTTAAGAACACCCTCATCCTAACTTTTTAGTAGGTATAGTTAGTGCCATCAAAGTATGATGGGATGGCTAATGAACTACTCATCCGGACAAATGAGGTCAAGACACGTGTTTAGGCTCTGATATCACTTGTAAGTTCGGCTCTGTTATGCTCTGATACTACTTGAGAATTCTTACTTAGCCAATTTAACTTGACCTTACGTGCGAGATTGTCTATTAGAAGCAACAAGTCACATTTTAGTAGTTTCTAGATGATTAATCAGATAAGTCCAATTCCCTATGTTTGAATGCCACAGATTGTAATATAGAAAACAGTAGAAAACACCAATATGATGATGAAGAAACCAAAAATAGGCAAAAACTCCGGAACTAAGCCAATTACCTCCACTATAGACAATAGATCAATGTTGTCTAGCCAACTCCACTAGACTTCCTGATTGACCTCTTGTAATCTCTAAGGTAATGTTGTCTCATGCAGCTTCTCGATCTTGTACAATTGTGTCTTCCAAGTGGAATTCCAAGAATCACCAATTCTTGTGCTTTTCCCATGCTTGTAGTCCACCTCTCCCAATGCCCAATTGAAAGAGTCCCTTCCTTAAAATATTAAGGAAGCAGGGTGTTTTGGATTCAAGAGTTTGATGTTTCCTCAAAGATGTGGTTATAGGTTCTCAACAATCAAAAGATTGAATCAAGGGTTGAATATATTTTTGAATCTTCAAAGGATTGATATGAATATGATATGTATGTGAGTTACAATGAAGAACCACAATTTTGGACGTTCATAGGGTAGGATATATATAGGGGAAAGTGTTTGGGATAAAAAGAGATTGAAAAACCAAGTGTTTGAAATAAAATAAAATTCTTGTCGTCGACCTGTCACTCGAGGGAGGAGCTAGCTACAGGCGAGCGATAGCTAAGTAGTCGTCAATATCTTTATCGCAACTTTTTCTCTTGATGTCTGATTGTAGTGATTTAAAATATGTTGGAAAGCTAACTTAAAGAGTTACAATTCTTATAAATAACTTTGTCCAAATATCAATGTTTTCTATATAAAAAATGCATTGGAAGTTACGACCGAGAATTTGGAACATAACTTGTGCTGCTCTTTGATGTCCTTTAGACTTCTAATTGCATTCCAACGATCGTATGTGATCATTTTGGACATCTTGGACTCCTTTAAGGAATATACTACCAATTTCAACTCTTTTGTTATAATTAGGACTCAATAGTTTGACTTTGATTACAACAATTCAGCAAACTCCTTGACTTTTACAACTCTTTTATATTAATCATTTTGTCTAAAGAATTGTTAATATAATAGAAACCTAACAGAAACAATTATTGAATATTTACATTTTCGTCCCGAATTTTGTATTTATTTTATTTTAGCCCCTTTTTGCTTCTTTCTTACAGTTCACCCAATCTACCTCAAATTTTACCTAAAAAAGAAATTAACACCAAATTAAACCATAAATCATCAAAATTATGACACATAATCACATTTGACGATCTAGATAAGCGTGTATAATTCACATGCAATAAAGAAATAAACCAAAGAGGAATTCATCGAGTCATAGTCCACCCTATTTATTATAAAACTCAAAGAACAGATAAATGACTAAAAGTAAAGACTAGATCATAAATTTCATTCAACAAAAACATCAATGAACCAACTAATAACTTATAAATCACCTATTCCTAATGCTGCATTTATTAACTTATGAAGTAAGAATTCCTACATCCATTACATAAATAGAAACCGGCTTGATACGATTTGTTGACATTTAGATTCAAAAGAACCACCATATATCAGTATGGGATATTAAAGAACCAAAACTTGTTCATTTGTCTAGGGGTAGCAACTGAAATTCTTATGTATATAATTCTAATTGAACACACTGATGTTTAATACATTACCCTTGATGCTTGTTTTAAACCTGTTGCAGTCATCGTAATATCATATCTTAGGTCTTCTTTAGTGTTCTTTAAGAAATTCAAGAATGATATGAATTTTCTCTCTAGTTTTTTTAGTGTATGGGCACTTAGGAATGAATAAAATTCAATCGTTTATAACGTTTAAAAATCACATTATTAGATATAGAGATTATGTAATAAAAGAAATTTAAAATAAAAAAAGGAAGAATTCATTTTCTTTTACCATAATCTTCCTTTCAATGCAGCAGTTTAATTTTTTTAAAAGATATGGAATATATCTAGATAATATGGATATTTAGATTAATTGAAATAATTTCGATAATTATAATATCATGTAATATTTATGGATATTTAATCGTTTAATCCTTATTATTTAACTCCAATTTTCATTTTGAAACCCCGAAGGGACATGACCCAACACAATTGATTTAAGCTCTAATTAATTATTTCTTGTACCATTCAACCGTTGACCATTCATGATTAATTAATTTGTTTCGACAATATCCACTGACAATCGAAAACAGTACTCTCAAATTAATTGATATTAGTGATACTTTTCAATAATTAGTTCCTTTCTACACGTTAACAAGTCGCCCTGTCAATCATTATAAATGACTTTTTGATTATTAAGTCACTTTTAATTATTATATATCATAACTAAACTCAAATTAAATTAAATTACTCGTTTAAAAAATACTTGTGCTAGCGATGTTCGTATACAAATAGGTGACAGATTCCATGTAATGAAAATATGTTCATGAATTAGTTCATTCTAATTTCCAAAGTAATGAGGTATTGATTATGTAACTAATCTCTGCCTCTGTTACCTCAAAGAGCTCTAATTAATAAATAATTTTCAAAATTCATCCAGAATTTAGATATATTCTTGACCATGGATAACATTTAGTTTGGCATCTTGGTCATTTTCAAAATTTTTTATTAATATCTTTATTACTAAAGTCTACATGAACTTTCAGTAAAGATAATACGACGTCATCAAAATAAAGCATCCGGATTTATATAATAGATCTAAACAATTATTTTTGATGACTTTTTTCGTGTTCATGATATATTTTATTATTTGTTCAATATTATAAAACATTTATAAAAGTAATTAACTAATATAAATTAATATTTACTTACTCAAAACGTAATGTCCAATGGTACATTTGGGCATGTATCCCCACATCGCTCACTTGTCTATTTCCTTCACATTTTTTCATTAGACAAAAATCCAGAAAAACCCTCTCATTCTCTACATGAAGAAAACACAGAAGCGTTTTCAGTATGGACCACGGATAAACCCTTCAAAAGCAAAGATCTAGTGGAGAACTTGGACCATTATGCCATTTCTGTGGAATCATCCTCAACCGTTCCCATCTATGGGAAATATTACTCTTTCGTAGGAATATTTTTCAGTAAGCAAGAAATGAAAAGGAATTTCCAACAGCAACTTTTGGGCTAGAAATGAAAAAAAAATCACCATCAATGGAAGCTAAAAGCAGTATTGGGTATGTCTTCATAGTAACGAGTGTTGAAAATTAGAAACCCTAATTCTATTACACTAGGAACAATCAATAGAAAAAAAAAAAAAAAAAAAGAAAACAATGAAGAACACGTTCGTCATGATGTCAGACTATGTCATCTCTCACCGCAGCAGTAATCTAACACGATAAAAAGGGTATAGAAGAGAAAATATAATTCCTATCCCCCCCCCCCCCCCCCCCCCACCACCCACAAAAACAAAAAAAAAAAAAACGATAATATTTATAATAGAAAAAAAAAAAAAATTCCCACCCCCCCCCCCCCCCCCAATTGATGGTCAAAAAAATTTAAAGAAGGCTTCCTTTTTATAAGATAAAATAGGGCAAAACTAAATTTTACAAGGACCCATATTACTAAATAGAATTATACAAGAATTAGGCTCTTCAACTTGACAATATTTAGAACTCCAACTCAAATATTAATTCCTAAACAATCTTTAATGAATTAGGCTCCACAACTTAACAATCTCCTACTTGAAGACTAATTCACCATCAATGACTCCTCCACAACAATAACAACTCCTCATTCCTCAAAAGAGAAGTCTAAACAACTTTAGTTTCTCGATCGGAACAACCTTCGTCAACATGTGAGCCGTATTCCTGAATCTTCTCAAGTGTTAAGATTCTATCATTTTCTTCTTTTAGCCAGCAAACTCATTTATTCTGCAAAGCCCTTTTTTCTTTTTTTAAGTAACTCTATCAATTGTATTGTTTGATAGGACCAAAATGAGTGGATCTCATCCTTTATTGCTAGCTCCCACTTGATTAATTCATCAAATTGTATAGCTTCACTATAACATTATGCTTTACCTCATCAGTCAATAGGATATAATGCAATGCTAGAGAATATCTCTATGGAGGTCAGGTAGTTTTACTGTATCTTTGGGGTTGAAACTCCAATTTCTTAAGTTTTGGGTAACTTCAAATTTTAGAGAAACTAATCCCTTTTTCCTTGCCAAAAATACAGCCTTCACACAAATTGTTTTCAATGGATTTCTACCCGGATAGCTTCCCTTTAGATAGAGGCACTTTCATTCTATCCTTACTTATGTCTCCCAGCCTACAATACCACGAATTAGGACTAGCTAGCCACCTCATCCATATCTCTACAATTGGAAGTAATGTAAGGAGTTTCAGATTTATTTCATCCAGCAACAACCATGGCCCCCTTAGAAACTTTTCGCGCACCAGCACCAAAAGTCACATTGTGACCTGCATCAAGTTGTACAACAGAGTTAAGACTGTGCACTAGTTTAGTTATATACTTCACCTTATAAATTTTCCATACAAACCCATTTAACATCCACAAATTGACATTACCAATACCAACAACGTCCGTAGGTTCTACGTCAGTAAGATATACATTTCCATTATTTCAAACTTATAGTTTTACATAATCTCATTGCCTTTATTAAATATTTTCTTGAAACCCCTTCCCCCATTCTCGACATTAAGTTCAAAATTCAAAATTGAGACTTTTCCTCTTTTGTGGACTTCTTCAGCATGAATAGAATCACGAACATCAGCGAATTTAAGTTTCATTGCATATAGAGTTACTCAGTGGAGCTCTCATAGGCTCCCAACTATTCCATAATGATGCCAATAGGATTAGAGTACATACTCATTATCAATTTAATTATTGACTGGAACCAACTAATTGATAATTGTATTTAGTTTATTGAGATGTTCTAGTGCTAAAGCACCTGCACAAATATACCTTGTTACATGCAAATGACTTACAATACATATGGAGCAATACCTTCATCAAATTCACGTAGTTTTCTCCGTTGCTACCAACGTTCTTCGGAAGTGTCAATCGGATAACACTCAATACCGGACGATCAAGCAATTTCCAATAATCGTTCATCATTCCTATCAAGTTTTCATTTAGAAAAACGATGGTTTAGTTTTTAATTGTACAGTTAATCCTCGATCTACATCATCCAGAATGTAAAATCTACACCATCAAACTTGTAGATCTCAGTGACATTCCTTTTTTTACCCATCATTGCTCTTAATCAAAACCAGTTTACTAAAAGAAGACCACAAAAAAGTTCATCGACATCCTCTCTTCCTTATGATAAAGAAGTAGCAGATGATGTCATCGAGTGATCATCAGAATAAGAGCAGGCTATGGGGAAGGAAAGTGACTAAACAACTAGCTCTTCAGGAAAAGGTGAATGTTGAATAGACTCAGAGAAGATCCCCTTGAGCTGCTAGAGAGCATCCCTCTTTGCTTTAGAGCCAATGATACTAAGCAATCACGCAACTTGACAAATTTTATATTATGTGCACCATTAACTTTATACAATCAAAAAATTTTCTTTTTATCTCGTTCCATTCTTCCTTTTGCCTTTCTAGTTTAGTAGTAGTATATTGTACCCCATTTTGGTTGTAGTATTGAAGCTAAGATGCAATATTTCCAAGCAATTAGTTGCATAATAGAATTCCATATTTTATTGTACATAGGAATGTGATCTAAATAACAATTACTTCTTAATATTGCACGCGAAAGTGTTATTGAGAGTTCATATTTTAGTACTAATAATATAATAAAAGAATGCAAAACGGTACAATGACGAAGGGACAAGAATTCATGGCCACTTTTACTCAATTTCTTTCTTTATTCCACGTGTTTTAGTCCTTTATGCAATATGTAGTTGTACATTATTTGTTAAAGAATAATCAGTAATAATATTCTTGTACATTAATGCCACATTGGGTCTACCTTTAAGGGAAATATATTTATTCTCAGACTATAAGATAGAGTACTGCTATTTATAATTGTCGATCCATGAGATTGCTTGTCTTGTGCTAATCTTTGAATTTATCACAAATCCACTTCTAGCAATAATTTTTAACAGAAACATGATTGTCATGACGAAAGTACTTTACTATTAATGTATTTATATTAATATATTTAATCATTACATTCACTAATTTGGTATAATAATTCAATATTAAGTTTTGATAACTTGTTAATTGCTTGGCATTGTAATTGTGAAACATGCTATAAATAACTTAATTTTATATTATTCGTATTCATTAGTACTTACTTGAATATGGTAATTGCGGATAGACCAATATGTATTGCATTTATTTTTAATGAAGAAACTAGCTCATCTCAAAAGCTAAAATGTTGAAACACTTAAATGAATATATAAATGAGTTGTCAGAAGAATAATTCAATAAATTGCCTGTTACATTAAACTATCAGTACAAAACCAGAAATAAACAAGAAATATTACGAGAAAAATAAGGCAGAAAATGAAATCCTCCAGTCGTTCATAGAGAACTCGAACCACACGGCACCAGATGAAGTTCCTTTCAACAATAGGGCTCAGACTCAAGAAAATACAGGATTGTACCCTTCTGTATGACCCACACCGATCGCCCCAAACCCTAAGGTTTTCTTCTATCAGTTAAAGGAAACCACAAGTGGTAAAGTCACACACCAAACTCTCCAATACACACAGTATTATGTATCAAAAAGAGGGAATCACACAGAAACCAGATCCAATCAGAGATTGGGTTCTCATGAAGAAGAAGAGAGGGTTTGGAAGACTCTCGAACCTCAGCCACAGTTGGAGAGAAGAGAAAATGACGGTCCAATTAAATTAGGGCAAAGGGGCCAAGTATTTATATCCAACAAAGGCAGCCTTAAATCTAGTTTTAATCCGACGGTCAGGAGGCATCCAATATAACTGAAGAAGGCGTGTTTGGCTGCATTAAAATATGCCACGCCAAAAACACGTTTTATCTACCATTGGGCCGGGGCGGATCGGGTCATGTTATTGGACAAGAGCCTAAATTGTTAAAACAGTTATTGGGCTTTAGCCCATTTGTCATCACAGCCCAGAAAGGTTATTGGTCATCACAGCCCAACAACCTCCACCTTGATGCCAATGGGATTTCTGAACACTTGCAGCCCTCCTATTGACACCAAGTTGTACCTGTATTTAAAGAATTAACCTGTATCAATATTCAAAAGTGCCAAACATGATTTAAACTTAGAAAGAGGCAATACCTTTGTCCCCATGTCTGATGGATTGTACTGTGTAGGAATTTTTTCAAGAAGAATAGATTCATTTGAGACAATATCTCTAATAAAATGTAACTTTACATCTATATGTTTGGTTCTTTCATGAAAAACATGATTCTTACACAAGGGTATTGCACTTTGGCTATCTGAATAAACAACTACATGTTCATTTAACATGCTAATTTCAGATAATAGTCTCTTAAGCCACAAAGCTTCCTTCACGGCTTCTATGGCAGCTACATACTCAGCCTCTGTGGTTGATAAAGCAACTATAGGCTATAATTGGGACTTCCAACTCACACAGGTACCACAAAGAGTGAACATATAGGCAGAAGTGGACTTTCTATGGTCCCTATCACTAGCAAAATCAGCATCCAAAAAGCCTTTAAGTATCATTCCTTCATTACCCTTTTTATATACTAATCCTATACTAGATGTGTCTTTTAAGTACCTAAGTAACCACTTAAGTGCTTCCCAATGTTCGGGACCAGGATTAGCCATAAATCTACTTAAAGTGCTGATTGCATGAGCCACATCAGGTCTGGTACAGACCATGGTATACATTATAGACCCTACAGCATTAGCATATGGAACCTTTTCCATGTACCTTATATCAGATTCATCAATTGGGCATTGCTCTTTACTTAATTTGAAATGACTAGCTAAAGGCAAAGACACAGATTTTGATTCATGCATTGAAAACTTGGATAAAACTTTTTCTATGTAAGCTGATTGTTTCAAAATCAAAATAGATTGTGCTCTTTTTCTAAGTATATCCATTCCTAATATCCTTTTAGCATGCCCCAAAATTTTCATTTCAAATTTAGCACCAAAGATATCTTTAATATCATTTATCTGTTTTAAATCAGGCCCAATCAAAAGCATATCATCAATATAGAGCAACAAAAAAATTGATATTAAAGAATCTGAATCTTTCTTAAAGTAAAGGCAATGATTATAAGAGCTTCTTACAAAACCAACAGTCATGACAAAAGTGTCAAACCTTTTATACCATTATCTAGGGGATTGTTTTAAACCATATAAGGATTTCTTAAGCAAGCACACAAAGTCAGATTTAGATTTATTCACAAAACCTTCAGGTTGTGACATATAAATTGTCTCATCTAAATCACCATGTAAGAAGGCTGTCTTTACATCCATTTGTTCTAATCCCCAATTATGATGTGCAACTAATGCTAGTAGGACTCTTACAATTGTGTATTTTACAACGGGTGAAAATATCTCATTGTAATCTACACCCTATTTTTGTGTAAATCCTTTAGCAACTAATCTTGCTTTAAATCTCACAGACTCATTTTCTGAACTGCCTTCTTTCACCTTATAAATTCATTTACAATCAACTATGGATTTATTTTTGGGTCTAGGCACAAGATCCCAAGTTTTATTCTTCATTAGAAAACTCATCTCTTCTCTCATGGCAACTTCCACTTGCTAGACTGGTTACAACTCATGGCTTCATTATAGGTCTTGGGTTCCTTATAGGCTAGGTCATTATAAGACATGACAGAATAGGATAGATAGTCTTCATATCTTGTAGGTTCTCTTATGTTCCTTCTAGGCCTATCCCTAGTCAATTGATAGTCACTAAGATCACTTTGTTGACTGGGATCATCTATTTCAGTTTGTTCATGTTCCTCTACACCTGAATTTTCTAATTCAGTTTGAGTCTGAGGTAGTGTAGGTTTATTCCTATTATTAGGAACAGAATCAGTTTGAGATCCCAACTCCACCTGAAACCTTATCACATTTGGATTTTCAGGGTCTGCAGACTTTTGTTTTTCTAAACAGGGCATCTCTTCCTCATTGAAGGTAACATCTCTACTTGTTATCATTTTATACCCCCCTTTGACCTCTAGCCCATAACCTATAGCCTTTAATTCCTTCAGGGTAACCTAAGAACACACATTTCTGAGCCCTTGGCTCCAGTTTCCCCAAATTCTGGTGACAATAAGCTGTACACCCGAATATTCTAAGGTGGGAATAGTCTGGTATTTTCCCAGACCACTTCTCTTCAGGTGTCTTACCTTACAAAGCACTAGAAGGGGTTCTATTCACTATATATGTGGCTGTCATAACAGCCTCCCCCCACAACACCTTAGGAACTCCAGATCCCACCATCATACACCTAACCTTATTCAACAAGGTCCTATTCATTCTCTCAGCCACCCCATTCTGTTGAGGTGTGTATGGGACAGTTTTGTGTCTTAGGATTCCATTTGATTCACAAAGTTTATCAAATTCTGAGTTGCAAAATTCAAGTCCATTATCAGTTCTCAAAATTTTAATCTTTGTAGACATTTGATTTTCAATAAGGACTTTCCAGCTTTTAAACTTTTCAAAGGTTTCAGATTTGTGCTTTAATAAAAACACCCACACCTTTCTTGAAAAGTCATCTATTATTGAGAGGAAATACTTATTTCCCCATGGAGTAGTTGTGGAGGCTGGACCCCACAAATCAGAGTGGACATATTCCAATGGAGAAGTAGTTTTATGTTTTCCAGAATTAAAATGGAGTCTGTGATGTTTGCCAAAGGTGCAACTTTCATAGAAGGGTATTTTTGATATTTGGTCCTTACCAAATACTCCCCTTTTATGTAGGATTGTGAGGCCTTTTTCACCAACATGTGCAAGCCTCTTATGCCATTTTAAGGTGGAATCAGATTCAGTATTAGAGATAGTTGCATTATTTTCAAGTATTATTTCAGCTCTAACTACATAGATTCCATTTTTCTTAACACCCTTAAAGATGACAAGAGATCCCTTGATCACTTTCATCAATCCATCTCCAATCCTACCACACAGCCCTAGGTCATCTAATTCTCCCATAGATATCAAATTTCTTTTGAGTTCAGGGACATACCTCACTCTCTCTAGGGTATACATGTATCCATTTTCAAATTTTAGAGTCACATTTCCTAAGCCTTCAACTCTGCAAGCAATATTATTCCCCATCACCACTTCACCACCAGCTAGCTTCTTAAAATCTTGAAGCCAGGCCCTTTCATGTGTAATATGAAAGGTACAGCCTGAGTCCAAAATCCACTCATGAACATATCTGTTGTGGGCATAATTTGCCACCTCCAGATCAGGTTGCTGAGCCACCACATATACATCAACTGTATTAGGCTCAACAGGCTCAACTACATTCTCCTCATCAACATTCTTCGCTTTAGGTTCAATTTTCTTGTTATAGCAGTCTTTTATGTAATGACCAAGCTTACCACAGCCATAGCACTTCCTGTTATTCCTAGATTTTGATTTAGATCTTGATTTACTCCTGAACTTCTTCCTATTACTGTTTCCAGAATTGTTTTGATTTGGATAGTTATTATTTTGCCTATTTCATTGCCTTCCCCTCATGTACAAACTCTCATGTTCCTTCCCATGTTTTTCAGTTTTAAGTTCCAATTCTTTACTTCTTATGGAATTTATAACAACTTCTGGAGTCAAAGTATCTCTGCCATACTTAATGGCAGATTTGACATCGCTATATGCCTCTGGTATAGCATTAAGAAGTATAACTGCTTTATATTCTTCAGAAATTTTATCCCCTGCATTGGTGATATCTTGTACCAATTTATTAAAGGTATCAAGATTATCATCCAGGTCTTTGGTTGGATCAATCTTAAAACTAAAGAACCTTTCTAGAAGGAAGAGTTTATTAGGTAAGGATTTCACTAAGTACAGTTCCTCTAATTTCTCCCATAAGGCCTTAGCATTTTCTAATTTCCCTACTTTCCTTAGCACTTGGTCAGATAAGGGGAGAATTATTGAGGTATAGGCTAGGTCATCTGATTCAGTTTTCTGATCTTGTGTCATTGTTTCAGGAAACTCTCCAGTTATTGCCTTAGAGACTTTCTGTTGTACTAAAACCCCTCTCATTTTTTGCTGCCATATAGGAAAATCTCCCTTCCCATTAAAGACCCCAAGTTCAAAACTAGTGGAAGTCATTTTCTAGATCAAACAGGTCACATTCAGTAATTTCTGATTTGATCACAACATACAGATGAGAAACAGAGATTCTTCATATCACAGGCTAAGCAACATAATGTGTGTAAGTGTGGAAATAACAATTTAAAATACACACTGTCTCCAACACCAAGTTAAAGAAATCAACTACCCTGCCCTACCAGGATTCCGTGAGGCTCAAGATCTCAGGTCAAGGCTTGGGTGAAGGGTAGAGGTTTTGTTTGATACAATAAGGATTAAGAGAGATATTAATACAGAATATAAGAACAGAACAAATTGCTACAATATTCAAGCACATCAAGAATCAGTAACTAAAACTCAAGTATACTTTTATCAGATGAATATAGGCAGAATAACTCCAGACACACAGATATACTGCAATACTGTCTTTAAACAAATGTAGGCAGATTTTAGGCTAAGTACACAAGCACACTGTATTACTTTTAACAAAACAAGTATAGACAGTTTATTGCTTAAGTACAAAGTTCCAAATTCACAAAATAATTAACAAAAAATATCAGTCAACTAAGACATGTAACGAAGAAATCAGGCAATAAGGATTTGAGTTCAAGAATTAAAACCACAGTGATGGTCGTTACACTTGACTACACACGGTTCCACGGAGAGGCAGTCAACCAATGCCCAAGTTCGAACAACTCAAATCACCGAAGCAGTGTTTCACCAAGAAATAGAGATTTATCACAAAGAACTCAAGATCTAGGGTTTTAAGTCTAAAACGATTTTACCAGATCCACTGCAACAGGTAAGGACGTGGTTCGATTCACCCACACGAGCCAGACGAAGGCTCTGATACCACTGTTACATTAAACTATCAGTACAAAACCAGAAATAAACAAGAAATATTACGAGAAAAATAAGGCAGAAAATGAAATCCTCCAGTCGTTCACAGAGAACTCGAACCACACGGCACCAGATGAAGTTCCTTTCAACAATAGGGCTCAGACTCAAGAAAATACAGGATTGTACCCTTCTGTATGACCAACACCGATCGCCCCAAACCTAAGGTTTTCTTCTATCAGTTAAAGGAAACCACAAGGGGTAAAATCACATACCAAACTCTCCAATACACACAGTATTATGTATCACAAAGACGGAATCACACAGAAACCAGATCCAATCAGAGATTGGATTCTCATGAAGAAGAAGAGAGGGTTTGGAAGACTCTCGAACCTTAGCCGCAGCTGGAGAGAAGAGAAAATGACGGTCCAATTAAATTAGGGCAAAGGGGCCAAGTATTTATATCCAACAAAGGCAGCCTTAGATCCAGTTTAAATCCGACGGTCTGGGGGCATCCAATATAACTGAAGAAGGCGTGTTTGGCTGCATTAAAATATGCCACGCCAAAAACACGTTTTATCTACCAATGGGCCGGGGCGGATCAGGTCATGTTATTGGGCAAGAGCCTAAATTGTTAAAACAGTTATTGGGCTTTAGCCCATTTGTCATCACAGCCTAAAAAGGTTATTGGTCATCACAGCCCAACATGGCCGACAATGATGATTTTACATGGATATCTAGCTTAGTGTTTGAAAAAATCTCTGCATGTTAGGTAGTTGATTTGATCCTTTGACTTGATGTTTTATAGATCATATACGAGGATTTTGACACTTTGGTGGTCTTGAATGTTACCAATTCTAAGGTCAATTATATGATGTCAAACTGGATAGGGTGTATTGCGAATAATATGAAAACTAATGTACGAGAGATACAAATTTCACCAAACAGTGAGAGATTATAATCTATTTTTCCTCATCCTATATTGGTAGACAAATACCTTGGGCTGAAGTGGAGTTATAAAGGATGGATTTCAAGCATAACTCGTTTATATTAACAAAAGGTCATTACGAATAATATGATTGATCAAATGGAGATTTATACTTATACCTAATCCAAGTGGGAGTTTGTGGGATTAGAGTACTAGGCCCATTGTTTGACTAATTTACCTATTGTGGCCGAAGTAAATTAATTAGTTTTGAGACTATTAGGAGTATGTTTTTTCATCTATCTATATTTACAAGATCTAGTTTTAGGATTTTAGAGGACGGTCATAATCAATTGCCAGGACAGGAGAAATGGGAAATAATCCTAAACCAAATTCTCCCAAAATCCAATTGATGGTCATTGCCCATTCACTTTGTTGGAATTCCAACTCGTTCTCATTGTGTGGATCTCTGCAACAGCTTCAATTTGTTCTCATCGTATGAAATTCTGTAACAGGCTTTGCTTGACTTTTGGATAGCTATAGTTTGTTGAGGTTGTGGTAGATCAAATTCAAAATCATTCCAGCTTATAAAAATCACCAGAGTAACACCGCATATCACGAATTCTATCTAAAAGAAAAAATATCCCAACTTTTCAGTATTAAAAATATTTTAATTCCACTCTCATGTTAAATGATATCCAAAACTAATATTTTCAAGTCCTGTTACTACAATTTACCAATTACGTCTAGCACAACATATACGAGCTCATAGCAATAAAGTGGGATTATTAGATAACCCTCACATTGGAACGCAGAATGTGATAAGTGTGGTTTTTTACACACTTATTTGGCCACAAAACATGACTAATTGTTGATCAAAACGTTTGAATTATGGCTTAATTCTATGTAATTATATTTTGTAGGACTATATAATGAACGTCGCAGAATTCAAGAGAAAGAAACGAAAAAGGACCAAAAAGGAAGAAAATCCAAAGTATGAGGACTAAATTGCAACATTTCAATAGTTGATTTGGACCACAAAATGAAGATTAAAGATGTTGCGGCTTCAATTGGATACAACTGAAAATCAAAGAGTTGAAAATGTATGAGAAAGGGCTTGAAAGAATCAAAAATCGACTTCGAAGGCTAAAATGTAACATTTGGAAGAAATTTTGCCTGGGCAAGAATCCAATTATAAAAAAAGGGGTGATCGCCCCACATGTTTCTTTTATTACTGAGAAGAACGATTAGGCTAATCGTGGTGAAAATTTTTTAATTTCCTTTTCTGATTGAAACTCTTATGGAAACAGATCATGGGGAGCCTTTAAAGCCCTAGGGACGTCCAAAAAAAATGCATTGGAGGAGAATAAAACTTCTTGGAGACAAATTCGAGGGAAATCAACAAGGGATTTCACGAAGAACATCAAGATTTCATCAAATTTCAATATCCGATGATGCTTTATTTTCAAGAATTCATGTGTTCCTTTATATTCTCAATGTTAGGCTAAGTTTTCTCATGCAAGGAGATCGATGAACTATATAATATAATTTCTGGATTTCAATTTTTGCAATTTGTGAACAAAACGTAAATTTTATTATTTAAATGATTTATATACATTAATTTTGTCATTAATGATTGAGTGCAATAATATGATTTTTGGATTTCAATTTTTGCAATTTGTGAACAAAACGCATATTTGATTATTTAAATGATTTATATACATTCATTTTTTCCATGATTGAGTGCACGAGATTCTGTGATGTGTAGTGATTTATTTCTTACATTCGAGAGAAGGAAAATAGATTTGACAAGGTATAGATCATCGTAGGGTCCGATAGGGGATAAAAATATACCTCCATATTTTGCTTGATTCTTTAATTGCTCATAAAACCCCATGCGTTCGGCGAACTCCCTATCTTGATCGAAGTCCTAAAAGGCTTGCTTATGGTAGTCCTAGGTCTATAAGACGTAGGCTTATCAAACTGAGTTAATTGCATAGTCAAGAGGAACCCCTACACACGAAATTCCACTCTCCTCTGTCTCACTCAAGTGAATTGGTTTCGAGAGCATTCCGCCAGTTTTTGGCGACTTTCACTTTCAACCCGATTCACCGCCTACGTGCCCTTTACGCCCAGTCAAATGCAGTAGAAGTTCCAGCCATTGAGAGGTCTGTTACATTCCATCTTACTTCTCCTTCTCCTGTTGAGCCAATTGATGTATATACAACCATCATAGAAATATAGGCTGGTGATACATAAGAATACGTTCAAGATTGCTCGAGAGAGTGTGTTGGATAGACTTAGGAGCATTGAGTCGTCAATATTCAATTGTGTTGTTAGATTGTGAAATTAGGGTTTCAAGTGATTGTTACATAGGAATTCATGATTCTAGCATTTTCTAACTTTATTGAATACAATCAATTTTGCATTCCAATCATCATATTGTGATTAATTTCATTTAAACACATAGTTTGCATACTCAAGTCATTTAGCGAAATTAGAGTTTTCATAAATTAGGGTTTTACTAAATTAGGATTTTTCTATGATTAAATTCCTATTTTGATAAATTCGTTTCGGTTAAGGCTAAGGTAGATAAAATTGATTTTCTATATGGTGGCGTTTAATGTTTTACTGGCTCCTTTTACTATAGCATTGTGAAGGAAAGTCCTATCAACCAAAACTGCTTCGATCCTCAATAAAATCAACATGTAAAAGAGAATTTGCAGCTTCATTCTATACAAATAATTTCAACAAAAGGATTAGAAATTACCTCTTGAACGGAATAACAACGACAATAAATTTTCACAACTAATTCAGGCCATATTTTCTACGACTGGATTATGCTTCTTGATTTGAATTCATCTCACTTTGTGCCTTTTTTATTAGACATTTATAAGTCTCATGTTCATTACAAGTACATATGTATGCTAATAACAGTGTTTGTACCGATGCTGGTAACCAGAGATAATTGTTTATAACCAAATCAAAGATTTCTTACCTCATAAATGCAAGTGGCAATATTAGGATGTAAGTCATATAGAACTAATAAATAATAACTTGCTCTATTTTCTACATGTTTCGAAAATTTAAACTCTTCGAATAAAATCCAGTAACACAATCATAAACTTTTTTTTCTTATAAATATAAAAATTTACATGGAAACCTTGGAGTAACTTTTGAACAAAATATTTAAAATTTTGATTAGAAATTCCAATTTTTTTAATAATTCTCAGTTTTCTAATATGCTAATATTTAATGTGTCTTATTATCAACAAATATAAATTACTCTTATTTAAATCATTACTTAATTTAGGGCATATTAAGAAGATGTCATTGAAATTAATATTTTCAATTATATTAATTACATTTTCTTAATATGTGAGAAATTGATGCAAGTCTTTATTTATGAGAAGGATGAAGTATCAATTATAGGAGCAGCTAACTATAAAATGATGTGATCTATACCTTCATGATTGTAAGGGCCCATTTGGTATGGCTTTTCAAAATTCAAAATTTCTTTTAAGGAAGCAAACGCAATAGTCGTTCCTGACGAGTCCTAAATGTCCTTGTCTTATCATAAATTACAATTATATTACTTTTATCACTTTATACTTCAATCTTATTTTATGAATGTTGTATAATGATCTTATTTTGTAAATTATTTTGCCATAAGATACGCAAAACATAATTCCACTATACACAACGGCATGATTTTTGTTTCCAAAACAATTCACCACATGCAAGCAATTTGTTTTATTAATCATATGACTGGTGAAGATAAATTGTACTACTGATAATGGTATATAATATACTTTTTCTTTAGCTAGCAGCTCCTCCTCTGCCCTTAACTTCGTTAGGTATGTTAACAAATATTACATCCCACTATTTGGGACAATGTTTAAGTTTATAAAGCTTATGCCATATCCAAGCATACCCCAAAAAATCCACTGCCCTATTTCTATTACTAGAGAAAAATGACACAAACTAATGATGCTTGACCCATGATTCCTCTTTATATTGTTGCACCACACAAAGAGTAAAAATGAGATTGTGCACAAGGTTTATGAGTATCGAGTTTGAAATTCATTTTAAAAGATAAATAATGTGAATTGAGTGATAAATAATTTAATTTGCATGATTTATCTCAATCAACAAAGTACGAAAAGAAAATCATTTTTCTAAAAGTATGTTCTCGTTGCATGAGGATGTGTATGGACTATCAGGAGCTAAACCATTTGACCATCAAGAATAAGTATCATCTCTTGAGAACCGAGGATTTGTTTGAACAATTAAAAAGGGCTGTCGTATTTTTCAAGATCGACTTACGATCCAGTATCATCAATTGAAGGTTAAGGCTAGTAATATACCAAAGATGACTTCAAGAACTTATCATGGACATTATGAATTTAATGAATTTTGTGTTTCATTAATACTTGAATCAATTTGTCATAGTCTTTATTGATGACATTTTGATATACTCTAATTATAAAGATTAGCAAGACAAACCTATCTCAGCATAGCATTAGAAATACTGCATAAAGAGAAATTATATGCCAAATTTCAAAAGTACAATGTTGGCTTGCTCTCGCTGGGTTTCTCGATCGTGTAGTTACTATCGAAGGAATTGTAGTGGATCCCACTAAAGTAGAAGCAATAACTAATTGAAATACACCAACTAATGTTGGTGAAGTTTGAAGGTTTCTGGGATAGTTAGAGTACTATCGAAGATTCATCGAATGATTCTCCAGGATAGATAAATAAAGACACAATTGATAAAGAATTGTGTAAAGTCTTAATGGATGAATAAGTGTAACCAATGTTTTCGGGTGCTAAAGTAATGATTGAGTACAAAACTTGTGTGATTCATACTTGAGGGTTCAAATGAGTTTGTTATATATAGTGATGCATCCATACAATGTTTGGGATGTGTATTGATGCAGCATAGAAAAGTGATTGCCTATGAATCGAGTTAGTTGAAGCAACATGCATATATTACTTTACACATGATCTAGAACTTGCAACAATAGTTCATGCATTATGATATGGAGTCTTACTTGTATTGAGGGAAGTGCAACATTTTTGCATATCATACGAGTTGCAAATATTTCTTTACACAAAATGAATTGAATATGAGATTATAATAAAGGATTATGATTATATATTAATTACCATCCGAGTAAAGATAATGTTGTTGATGCTCTAAGGAGTGAGTCAATGAAACAATTGACATCATTACCTACTATTCAGATGAAGTTGATCAAAGATTTGGAAAATTTGTTAATCAAAGTGGTTACCAAGCTAGATCAAGTCGTCACTCATTTAGCAACTTTGGTGGTTCACCTACTCTAAGATCGGATCATAGACGTACATGTTAATGATCCGTTCTTCCAGAAGATTAGAAACAAGTTGTACTGATAGGAGAAAGAATTTTGGAATAGCTTGAGATTAGGCATCAATGTTTAAAGGAAGAATCTGTGTACCTAATGATGAAATATAAGGAAGGAGATATTGAAAAAGTTCATTTCGCCTTGTACACTATACATCCCGGTGGTATGAAAATATATCAAGAATTTTGAGATACATTTTAGTGGAGGAATATGAAAAGAAGTATAAGCCTATTTATGAAAATTACATATTTTGCCCAGGGATAAATCTAGGATTGTTGGTGAGTTATGCAATCGTTGACCGCTGATCATCAACAACCACATTAGCAAAATCGTTTATTACCATTTAATTAAATAATATTAAAATTCTTTAATCAATATATAAATGCAAAAAAACTTAAAAAATCAGAGAAAGGCTAAATGGGTTTGCAATTTAAGGGGAATATCGTGATTCACGATTTCATAGCCTTTGAATTGGATTTTGGGTTAAATTCTATTTTTAAGAAACAAGGGCCCAAAATGAAAGCTCACTACAAAAAAAGCCCATAATTACAAAACAACCCATCTCCTTCTTCACCAGTTCACCTTTCCCTATGCCTTGCCCTTCAATTCTCACAGACAAAATCTGCCAGTATTATTACATCCATTGAACATATTTGAGTAAAAGTGTGAGAATATTGCAGTGGACTTCGTGGTAGAATTTTCGAAGTTAGCAATAGGTCATAATGCTATATGGGTAACAGTAGATCATCTAACGAAGTCAACTCATTTTCTTCCAATGAAAATGACATTCAATTTGGATTAGCAAGCACAATTGTACATTAGATAGATTGTAAGATTCCATGGTGTCCTTGTCTCCATTTTGTTTGATAAAGATGTATGATTTACATCTAAGTTTTAGAAGAACTTACGATGAACTATGAAAAATAAATGAATTTCAGTATGGCGTGTCATTCTTAATCCAATGGTTAATCTAAATTGACCTTTCAAACCTTAGAAGATATTTTAAGAGTCTTTGTTTTGGATCTAGGAGGAAATTGAGAATCGTATCTACCTTTAGTAGAATTTTCATAAATAATAGTTTTCCAAACAACTATTGGAATGGCATCGCATGAAGCTCTCTATGGTAGGATGCAGATCACATTTCATTGGGATGAAATTTGAGAAAAGAGAGTTTTGAAAGTAGAGCTCATTGAAAGAACAATTGTGGCCATTGATAAGATTCGTGCTAGAATAAAGGCAGAGCAAGATAGATGAAAGAGCTGTGTAGATACTAGATAAATGGATTTGAAATTTCAAGTTGGAGATAAAGTCCTTATAAACAATAAAGGTTTTCTTAGGTTTGACAAGAAAAAAAGTATGACCTCGCTATATTAGACCTTTCAAAATACTTGATAAGCTCAAGAAGTAGCTTATCGGTTGGTTTTGCTGCCCGAACCATCAACGGATCAAACAAGTACTGCAAAAACTTGATGCGTCAAGGAGGCTAATGAAATGGGCAGTGAAGCTAAGACAATTTGAGATAAGCTATAAAGGATGACCCATGATCATAGAATAGTCATTAGCTAATTTTATTGCATAATTTATTAGATGTTCTAATTTTCAAGGAAGAGCCCAAATAGGGAATGTGGAAGTTGTCTATGGATGGACCACTAAGAGAAATTGGCTCTAAAGAAGGCATAATATTCACAAGCCCAGAAATGCACAAATTGAATTGCATACTAAGGTTTATATTTAAAACAACCATGGCTAATACGAAGTACTATTGGCATGTTTACAATTGGCAAAAGAAATGCAGGCTCTAAGTATTGAAATAAAATGTAACTCGTAGTTGGTCGTAAACCAAAAAAGTGACATTCATAGCCAATGATAATGTAATAGCTTCATACCTTGTAGAAGCTATAAAACTATTTCTAGGCTTTGAAAAGTTTGAACTTGTCCAAATTTCCGCGGAGGAAAATGACCATGTAAATGCTTTATTAAAGATGAAAGCTTAAAAGATGTGGAGCTATTTAAAATAGTTCATTTATAATTGCTACCACAACCATCCGTCAGTCAAAAAGGGAAGAATTTTTATGGATATTGGATAAAACTTTATGAATACAAGACATTATTTAATATTTGAGAGACATACTTCCTCAGGATAAAAAGTAGCAAGAAAATTGTGAATAAGAGCTTCTCGATATACATCGCAAGGTTATGTCTTATTCAAGGGTACACACTCCCCTTGCTCAAGTGCATAAGTGAAGACAAGGCTTCATACGTAATGAATGAAATTCATGAAGGCATATAGGGTAATCACGCTAGTGGACACTCTTATCAACTACCCCAGCATTATTGGATTTTGAAAAAGGCGAAATTATCTTAAGGATGGAAGAAAAATAACAAAGTTTTATCATGAATGCTCCACTCAAGCAACCACCAAACATTGAGGAGTGCAAAATTGATAGACTATTAGAGAAGTTACAAGAATAAGAAGGAAGAAGAGGACTAGTTGGGCTGGATAACAATGAAAATCTTGTAATCTGGAGATCCAATGATGAATTGAAGAATAACTACCAGTGCAACCTGTGAAAGGCTGAGAACTCTATTTTTAAGCCACCTTAAATAGCCAAAATAATAAATTTTAGCTAAAGACTACAACTCAAGCGCTTATTGGGAGGCAACCCAATTTTCTAAACCTTATTTTTATTATTATTATATTTTTGCTTTCTTTATCTCATTGCATATATATTTGTTTTGATTATTAGTTTACATTAGATTTATGCATGTTTAAATTTATAGAGTATCATCATCCTATCATGTATTTGTTTAGGCCTTTAAATTTAATGTTGGTTATTTCGATTGTTTGGGCTAAGTAACACATGTTCTAGATTCTTTTTATCTCTAATTTTTGATTTGATCGCCGTATGCAGGAACATGACATCGTGAAACACTTAAATCAACATTGACAAAGGAAAACGTATGATGAAGAAGATTATCTAACCGTTGCTTGTAGTATCTTTCATGTTCAACAAAAAACTAGAGGGAGTAACTTTCTCATTTCCTTTCCTGTCCCTTTACAATCTCAATTATGCTTTAAAAATTGAGGACAATGTTGTGTTTAAGTTTGAGGGTGAGAAAAACTTTGAGTTTTTGGATTTCGTATGTTTTTTGTGGGCATAAAAGTATTACAAAATAAAATAAAAATTGTAAAATTATTTCTGATTGTGTACTTCTGTAGGTTAGATAGTTTGACTGACAATGATGATTAAATTTGAGGTTTAGTATTGATTTATAAACTGTGGATAGGATGCGTGCTAGACTGGTTAGAGCTTAAACTTTCAAAACTTTATATTATACGTATACTAGAATTGAGTTTGACATTGTGATGAAATAAGTTGATTTATGCATTTGATAGATTAATTTAGTTGTACATGGATGCTTTATCCAAACCATGATAATTATTTATCTTTAAAACAAATTTAGTACAGTTTGGGGATGACCTTACTGTTGTAGGAAGATACGGATGTGAATGTGGATTCCTTATGTGAAAAAGTTTGTGTGAATTGTCTTAGATTAATATAATAAAATTGGGCAAAAGCCTTAAATTGGAGGTTGGTTTGCTTGAATAGGTGTGTGATAAAGGGCATTGCATTGATCAAGGCATATATTTTCGAAATATAAAACTTCTCATTAAAGTCTTTATCACTGAGTAACTAAGCCTGAAAGTAGAGATGGCAATTGGGTTCGACGGCTCGGCTCAGCCTGGCTCGAGGCATGGAGGCACCGAGCCAAAGCTCGGGTCGAGCCCCATTTTGGAAAGTCAGCCAAGCCTAGGATGACCTGTTTAAATTAAAAAATAGCTAAAAAATAACTAAATAGCTGCCAAACATGCAACAAAGGAAAGGAAAAAATTCGAGCAGGCTCAGCTCAACAAGGCCCGAGCCGAAAGCTCAGGTTGAGCCTTAACTCGGCTCGAGTAAAAAAAAGCTTGACGTAAAAAAGCCCGAGCCTAGAGTTTTGGCTAGGCTTGGCTTGTCGACACCATTACCTATAAGGGTATCTTAAAACCTGGTGCCCTAAAGTCATTTGACTTGAGAGTCATAGACCTAAAGCTCGCTACAGGGGTTTTTTAGAAAGCAATCAGAGGTGAAGTTGCCCTTGAAAAAAAATTTGTTCCTTTTGAAACTTTTTTGACTCGAGTTATTAAGCCTATACGGGTATCTGAAACCCCGATATCCTAAAATCGTTTAACTTGGGAGTCATTGTTCTAAAGCCTGCTACGTGGGTCATCTAGAAAACATAAGAAAGAGTGCCAAAAAAAAACTTTTAAAAATTCAAAAATTCAAGTGCATGAAAAAAGAAAAAGAACTAAATGCCCATTTAAGCCCTAACACTTATTCGAGGAAATTTAACTTTAGATAAAGGATAAATAGCTTAGTTGAGTCTTAATGCTCGAAACAATCAAATAATTGGAGAATCCTTGTTCATTGAAGAGTTGACTTGCAACTAGTAACGTTCTACTAAATTGAAGAGGGTGAGGATAATAATGAAAAATTCAATCTTAGATCACATGCTGGGAAAAGTGTGAAAATGAATAAGTTTGGTATCTGTGAATTTTATGAGAGATGGAAGGATATATTTGACCATAGAGGGTTGAAAATTTGAACAACTTGTAAATTCATTACTTAGTTCTTCACACACATCGATTTTACATTGGAAGAGTGGACCTTAGTTTGGTATCGTGATTTTAAAGCAGTTTGTAAATTTAATACGGTGATCTCAAATCCTGAGGGAAAAAAAGTTAGACCGTCCGACCAAATATTTTTGCATGGTTGTGTGTTATTTAGGTTATAGTTTTGTACAAGTACGAACAATTGTTTTAGTTTGTGGTGTTTGATAAGTGCAATTAGTGCACTTATTTGGGTCATATTATTAAACATTTATGTCGTCAAATGATTAATTTCGAACTTGGGTTAATTTCCTTTTGTTTTTAGTGATTGACTCATTTGAAGCATTTGGAAAAGTATGAAGTATTAACTGGCTATTGGATGCATTGTTGGAGATAAAATTTCATACTTTAGGAAGGTTGTAGTTTTGTACAAGTACGAACAATTGTTTTAGTTTGTGGTGTTTGATAAGTGCAATTAGTGCACTTATTTGGGTCATATTATTAAACATTTATGTCGTCAAATGATTAATTTCTAACTTGGGTTAATTTCCTTTTGTTTTTAGTGATTGACTCATTTGAAGCATTTGGAAAAGTATGAAGTATTAACTGGCTATTGGATGCATTGTTGGAGATAAAATCTCATACTTTAGGAATTGAAGGGCTTGAACTGAATTAAAGACAAAATGGGATATACAAATAAATTGGTATCTAGGACCCAACTAAATTAACGGAATGAAGTGAAGCCTTGTAAAATAAATTATGATAAATTGGGCCTAGACTAATTGCAATGGCTATGGAAGTACAATTGGACCATTAAATTAACAATACAATGGAGGGATTGGAAATTTGAGAGAAATTGGAGCTTTCGTTTGAGTCAAACATTGTGGCTACCTTGAGAGATAGAGTATCTATATACAATAACGTTGGACGATGGCCGGAAGAGGAGGAGGAAAAGAAAACAACCGATTGGCGGTTGAAGTAATTTATTTAGAGTTAAATGTTTCATTAGCAACTAAATTTTGTACCATGTCACGAACTACTCACTCAACTTTCGAACTTGTCCCACTGGCCACTGAACTTCAACCCATCACTATGCATTACTCATCGGCTAAAGTTTGTTAGCTGGCATGTCTACATGGTAGATGAAATATCTAACTGGCCCGTTAAATCACCCCAAGTGTGTTTCGTATTTTCCCAGTTACCCACCACGTTAGCCCACAAAACACGCCTTTGCATTATTCTCCAAGGTTCATGCCTTTCGTTTTCCCTTCAATTCCCAGTTTCTCTTCTTCACAGAGGCGATTGACAAAATAAGAATTGGTCTTTCCATGGAGCTCTAGCATCAAGAAGAGCTTTAATAACCTGGAAGTGGCCATGGTTGATGGCATGCATCAGCGGAGTTAGGCCCTCCTTATTGAAGTAAGTTACATCAGTACCGGAGTCTATAAAAGATTTTGCTTTCTCAACATCGCCTTCGTGGGTGGCCTCGCACAGTGATTTTTCACTGTTCGCCATGGCTGCTCTTCCTTCTGCTTAAAACCCACTCACTGTTATAGGTAAAGGGTTTTAAAAAGTTCTAAAATTTGTTTTGGTTTCTGGTTTTATGTTTGATTAAAATTATTTTGGTAGGTTCCAATGGACTTCCTACAAATTAAGTCAGTTTAATAAGTGCTGTAATTTTTTTTTATTTGGCCTCAATTGGATATTTATATATGTTATGACTAGAATTCAAGTTGTAAATATTTCCAGAGAATTTCAACTGACCCTTCAATACTAGAATAAACACATTATGCAGCCTCAACCATTGTGTGACCAGTAGAAGGATTTTACTTTTGTCTTCTTCATGTTCCGTTCGCTTCTTTCCATTGTTGACGAAGGCTGAAATGACCTTGGTTGAGTGAAATTCTCCTAGTCGAGCTCAGGGGATTTAGATTTAGGGATTTCCATTTTGATTGTTGGCTGGGTTTTTCGAATTGGGGATTTAGGGTTGCGAGCTTTGCTGCGAAGAAGAGAAATTGGGAATTGAAGGGGGAAGGAAAGGTGTGAATCTTGGAGAATAATGCAAAGGTGTGTTTTGTGGGCTGACGTGGTGGGTGACTGGGAAAATACAAAACACTTGGGATGATAAAACATGCTAGCTAGACATTTCATCTACCATGTAGACGTGTCAGTTAGCAGACTTCAGCCAGTGAGTAATGGATAGTGACGGGTTGAAGTTCAGTGGCCAGTGGGACAAGTTCGAAAGTTGAGTGAGTAGTCCATGACATGGTACAAAGTTCAGTGGCTAATGAAACATTTAACTCATATATCTTTCAATCCTGCTAGGTGTACAGTGTGGTTAACACGCTGCATGACAGGATGACGTGGTAGGTGATAAAATTTGAAAACAAAACTGAACGAGTTATATTGTAAAAACTGGCCCATGTATTCTTTTAACTTACCCGACACCAAATCTCCCAAATTCAAACATTGTTTGCTGAGATTTTGCTCCCGTAGAGCTTGTGTTCATCGACCTAGCGGTTGAAAATTTCTATCCATCTCCAATGACATCCTCTAAAGCGAAAGCTGCAATGAACTTTGGGTAAGTTTTCTATTATAGTAACTTTGGTGTAGTAATAGGGTTTAGAGGGCTTTGATTTCTTCGACATTCATAGGCTACTTAAGCTTCAGACAAAGTGAGATATTGTGTTCATATAAACAAGGTACTTGTTTCGCGCGGGTAGTCACTAACAATTAAAAAGGAGTCAGAAGATTGTGTAAAAGACAAATATCTTGAGACAAAGTCCCAAAAAGGGGTGTTTTATTGGCAATGACTTTACAATTGGAACTTAAACAGAAATGCTTCCAAGGGGCGCAAGCACACAAGTATTGAAAAGAAATGTTTTAAGTCTAAACTAAGAAATTGAAATTACATATTCTCTGTTTGAGAGTGTTTGATTCGAGGTCCTTTGCTCTATGTTTTTTCTCCCTTTTATATTCCCTTAATGCTCTCTTTGTGATTAACCGCTTAGAAACTACTCAATTACTTTATAACTGCCCACTTTCTTCATGGTGGCCAACTTATCGTGGAACTGCCATCTCTAACTGCTGTCATTACTCTTTGTCGTTCAACCATCCTCAACTGAACATCCTTGAATCGTGGAACGTGATAAGATTACCCAATAACTGCTTCGATAATTGCACTTTTGGATAACCATAACATCTCATGTTTACTAAGATCCTGGGCGATTCGAAGGTTTGGGCGAGAACAGGGTCATAACTCTGGGCGACTACAAGGCACTTCATTCGCTCAGATCCTGAGCGTCTTGTAAGTTTGGGCGATGGTGTTACCGCGTTCTGGGCTTCCACTGCATTCGTTAATAATCCTATTTAGGCCTTTATCCTGAATCGCCTAGTTGGGCTTCATCCTTTGGGGTATTTGAATTGGGTTGCACTTTTTGCATGTCAACAATTACCCCCCAATATGGCAGAATTAATACCAATTATTAATTTTTGCCATATTCACTTTGTGTTTTCCAGCAACATTTGAAATTCTCAAGAATTTCAATCATTATTTTCTTCCATAGCCTGAAAAGGTATGACGTTGCAAACCCTTATAACCCCCAAATACACGCCATTTCATCGCACTACTAAATCACGCCTCATTTGCTTCGCGCTTCTCTCTCGCAATATTACTGTTCATCTTCTTGTTTCTCTGCTACGTTTCTCGAGCAAACTTCAACAAAGCTTTATTTCGTTCCTAATGGCTGCTTCACAATCCCAATCTAGTGACTCTTTCAGTTTCGAAGACTTCCAGAAACTCCTCACTCGGCCATATATAACTCCGAACTTCCTCGCACCAGCCAATGCCGAACTCAATGAGTTTTATCTAGGTCCTTCATTCAACAGCGCCGAGGCCGTCGAATAAGTGGCGGTGGGCCAGCTGTTCCCTTATACCCAAGGCTCTCCGTTTCTAAACTCTTTGCCGCTGAGGCCACTTCGTGAAAGAGGTATTCGCACTTGGCCTAAATCTGATGTCGTTTTTCATAGATGACATGCTCGCCTAGTAGACCATGGTCCTACCAAGGCAATTTTTGATAGTGCTAGGATTTCTGATTTGTTAGAAATCTCTCTTCATCCCCCTATTTTTGATTCAACGCTTTTCTCTATTGCATTAAGTTTTTGATCCTCTGAGTATAATACTTTTGTTTTCCCTCTTGGTCCCATGTCCATTTCTTTAAGGGATGTTGGGGCCTTAGTAAATTTGCCACCTTTGGGCGATACCATTTTCCTTGGTATTTTGATTTCTGGTGTCGCCCCGAATTTGACAGAATGCTCACCGAGTCCTATTCAAGCCTACAAAGCTGTTATAATCACTCAAGCACTGAGCCTTCCCATGCTGAGCGTGTGGCCTTTATTCAGATTTGGCTTTGCAAATATGTTCTGTGTGTGCTAAGCATGAAGCCTTCTATGAGCTATTTACCTATAGCACACGAATTGGCCCGTGGTAGGCCCCTGAATTTGTGTTTTTTCTTTTTGGCTGCCCTCTATAGAGGCATGGCTTCTCTCCAATTCCAATTGAAGAATGGTGCGTCTCCCGCTGGCAGTGGGCCTCTTTAGTTCACTCAACTGTGGTTGAGAGCCTATTTTCCCTCACTTGGTGCTCTATCCTTTTCCCTTCCTTTCGCTAGCTACTATGGGCTAGCTATTGGCCCACTGAGCCCTGTAAATATGTCCAGAAGGGACATTTTTTCATTCTTTTATACTTTGAATTCAATTCCTTCTTTCTTTCCTTTTCCTCCCTTTTTAACTCCAAATGATGTCCAACCCCCATCCACTCTAGACAGCGCGAGCACCTCTCTGCTCGTTTGGGTTCAGTTTTTGACCGGGAAGGAGTTGTTCCATGATATTTTGACTGGGACCAATGCTAAAGCTGGGGTTGAAATATATGCTCCTAATTTTTTGCTCGTCAACTTGGTTTTGGCCAAACTTGGCTTGTTTCCCCTTGTTATTCTAGAAATTTGATAGATCGCTTCCACACCATTAATAAGGCAGAGGCAGAAGCTATAAATGCTCACAATCTTCTTTTGACGAGTAATTTTTCATTAGCCCCCTTCAATCCTTGCCATGCCATCCATCCTCTTTTTGAACAACTTTGGCCATCAGTGCAGCGCAGATTGTTTACAACTGATGCCAATCGCACTTTCCATTCAATGGATCAGCCGGACATTTCTTCTACTTCTCCTGTTTTGGTCACCCCTGTGTCCATTAGGAGTCCCTCATCTTCCGTTCTTGCTAAACATTCTGTTCGTCCATCTACTTCTCTTCCTGCCAAGCCTGCTACAGCTAAGAGTGTCCTAAGCCGCAAACGGCCAGCCTCAGCACTCCCATTTTGGAAGATGATGATGATGATGATGATGACACTCCTCTCACTGTCAGGAGAAAGGTAATTAAATTAGTATACTCACAAGCATACCTTTCTATACTTGGAACTTTTCTATGTGCTGATGGCTTATTCGGATTTCTCAGAAAAGCTCAGCCTCTCCTTTGAAGGCTTTGGTGTTGGCAGCTCCTGCTCCATCACCTACTGCTGAGGCTGCTTCATCCAAACTAGCCGATGAAGGGACTACACTTAAAGAGACACTTTCAGTCCCAGAATCTTCATCACAAGCAATGGATGAGCCACCTTCTTCTCAGGGCGTCAACCCCCCCAAATGTTGAACTAGAAGGTAATACATTTTTTGATGTTTTACCTTTGTTTGTGCTATTGGTTTTTGATTTGTTGCCTTTTGAGTTTTGCAGATGCTCCCATGGGTTTGCCCGTTGTGACAATGTCTTCTCGCTTAGACAAGGGGACATCTTCATAAGTGGTGAAGCCACAGGTGGTAGATTTGGCTGGGGATATGCCACCTCTCAAGATTGCTGATGAGGTAATCTCTGCTTCACTTTTACTTCCACTTTGTTCATTGTAGTGAAAACCTTCAATGTTGGCAATTTTCTTTGCATGATGCTGATAAGATTGTGCGTTCCTTCCAGGACTTGTTCACTTCCTGGGGGCAAGTCAAGACATCTCGCCCTGCTTCAACTAGTCGTCCTTCTACTTCTTCAGAGGAAGATATGAAGCTCCTCAAGCAGTCGATATTTGAGTATGTGTCCTTTATGGATATGGACATCGGTCAGGCTAGTGCTGCCAAATATAAGGATAAGCTTGAGCACTTGAATGTGAAATTGGAACAAGCACTGACACTTCCGTCGCTCAATCTTTCTGTTGATTTTAAAGCGACGTTGAAAGTTGTCCATTCCGAGGTTCTCTCCTTGCTGGCCAAAAATGTTGAACTGAAGGTCAAAAGTACTCAATATCTTCGTGCTGTATCTGAAAGAGAATCTTTGCATCTGGATATCAACAAAGATGAGGACGAATTGAAAGAAATCTCTTCTGAAGTCATGATTGAAGATTCTTTGATGACCAATTTAGCTGCACAGATGAGGGAGCTTAAGCAAAGATGGACAACTGCAAGGCGAGAATGGCTACCAAAAAACGCAATGCCTCCTAAGGAATTGAGCGAACCAAGTCTTTGGTCTAGCAGTACAAGAAACTGGAGGTTGATGATGATTTTGTGGCTGAATTGAATGTCACTTCTTCTCAGCAGAGCGAGAATTGGGAGAGACTTAGGGAAATGATTCGTTCAGTCTGGGGCGATTTGTAATTAAGACATCTAATGCCTTAACTTTTCCTTTTGTAATTTCATATTAATTTTTCCCTTGTAACCTCGTACTGAATTCTGAACATACCAGTAACCATTATCATTAATGAACGATTAACTTGTCTTCTTGTGTATTTATTGACGTTGTCTTTAATCGTCAACCCCCCGAATATTTAACTGCTTTATGCTAAGATTCAAGCACATTTTCTCTTGATATTTCTATCTCTTTCCCTAAAATTTCGGGCCATTTGATTCTAACTACTAGGCACGAATGTGGCTGTTCATATTCTATCTCTTCACCTTCACACATCTATAAATGCACTTATATTCCACACTTATCATTTTCACTTTCATTTTCTTTTTCAAAACCAATTTGCTGCCATTGTTTGGCATTTTGACAATCGATTCAAAACCTTCGTCTTCTATGGAAATGGATCATTTGATCCGTCCATTTTGCCATCTTTCTTGATGTCAACTTTAGTATGGGAGATATAAGAAATATTCTTTGGCCAGCAAAGTTCTTCCCATCGTCTTCATGTTCCTTACAAGGAGTTTGATGGTGGAAGATAATTTTTGAGGATGCCTGCAAGCCACCTTGCTTGCTGAGGGTGCTTCTCAGCCTCTTTGCTCGTCATTGCAGCGATGCATTTAGGAAGGTGATGTGAGGGTGCTTCATCTTCCTTTCTGCTTGCTGAGAGTGCTTCTCGACCTCTCTGCTTGCATTTGCAGCAGTGCGATCAGGATGGCGATCAAGGCCAGTACACCCTCTTACTCGGCAATCGACCGGGAGATTAGTTTGCTCTTAATTGTAGTTTATAGAGCATTTAGCATCTTGTATTTTGCAGTTTTGTAATAGACGTTTGATAATAAAGGAATTTATTTGAACGTCTTTTTGCTCTGGCCCTTTTTACTCTATGATCATTTAACGCGATTTGATTACGCTTTTATTTGTTCACTTTCCCATTAGGAAGGAACATATTTTTTTAAATATTTGCCATTAATGAACCTCATGTGCTTGGTGCATTCTAAATCTTCCAAATGATAGGCTCCATTAGGCAACACATTATTTACTTTATATGGTCCTTCCCAATTAGGTAACCACTTGCCATACTTTGGATCTTTGCTATCCAAAGGAAGTACTGTTTTCCAAACCAATTCGCCCAGGCTGAACGACTTGGCTATAACTTTTTTATTATATAATTTAGCCATTCTTCAATTTTGAACTTGCAATCTATCTAGGACGTCCAACTTTGATTCATCAACTCCAATAAGTTTTGAACTAGTGATTCGGTATACTCATCACCACTTAACTTATGTTGCAAACACACTCTGATCGATTGCACGTTGATTTCCATAGGCAAAACGACCTCTTGTCCATAAGAGTTCGAAAGGAGTAATTTTTGTACTTGAACGAGGCGACGTCCTATAAACCCATAAGGCCTTGTTTAGACGTTCGAGCCAATTTCTGGCATTTTCATCTATCATTTTTTTTATAATATTTTTTAGAATCTTATTAGAAGATTCTGCTTGCCCGTTGGATTGAGCGTAATATGGTATGGAGTTCACTAATTTAACTTCAAACTCGCTCAAGAATTTATTCACTTGATCCCCATTTAACGATGTTCCGTGATCTACCATCAAAGTTTGTGGAATTCCAAATCTATAAATGATGTGATCACGGATAAATTCTATGACATTCTTTTGGGTGATCTCTTTTAAAGGTACCGCTTCTACCCAGTTAATGAAATAATCAGTCGCAACTATAACAAAGGTATGTTGCTTGGATGATGGGGGATAAATCTTTCCTATTAGGTCTATCGGCCAACCCTTTGCATACTGAACGCATGATTCTCCCATCTTTGGCCAAAAATAGCCACTCCTAATAATTAACCATCTCATCCTTTGGCCAGCTTCATGAGCTCCACATATTCCTTCGTGCACTTCAGCCATGATCATCCTGGCTTCTTGCAAACTTACACATTTTAGCAATATACCATCAGAGCATTTCTTGAACAACTCTTCATCTATCAGTGCATAGTTTAGCAAACGCAACTTCATTTTTCTATTATCTCTTTTATTAGGTTCTTCAAGGAACTCCTTAATCTCTGCCCTCCAATCTATTGCATCTCCATCTTGTATGCAATAAATTTCAATCGTTCTCGCCCTTCTTTGGATCAAGGGCAATATTGTTCCATACTCACAAGTGGATTTCCAATTTTCAACCTTTGAGTACCCTGAGGCCATCTGGGCCAATTCGTTTGTTACGTCATTAAATATCCTATTAACACATTGAAACTCTATTTGGTCAAATTCTTCCAACAACTCTTGGGCGATTTCATATTGACTTATAATGGAATCACTTTGGCATTTAAAATCACCAATCAATTGGTGAATTACCAATTGAGAATCGCCTCTAACGATCACATTCTTTATCCCCATATCTATCATTAATTCTAGGCCCACGATTAAGGCTTCGTATTCGGCCTGATTGTTGGTGCACATTCTGTCCAAAGTGAATGCGAACTTGTAACAAATCCCTAAAGAATTTATCAATGCTACCCCTACTCCTGCACCTTTAAAGGTTTTCGATCCATCGAAATATAAAACCCAAGGTTTTAATTCAAATAAATTGATCTCTAACTCAATTTCTTCAGGCATATCAAGGCATGGATGATTGGCCATAAAATTAGCTAAAGCCTGATTTTTGACTGCCTTTTGAGGTATGTATTGTACTTCAAATTCTAATAAGGCTAATGTCCAAAGGCCTACCCTTTGGTGCAAAATAGGGCGAGAGAACATATACTTAACCAAATTTACTTTAGAAATTAAATAGAAGGTTACGGGCCGTAAATAAGCCCTTAATTTTGTACATGTGAAATAAAATGCAAGACATAATTTTTCAATGGCAGAATAATTATATTCACATTTTGTTAACCGTCTACTCAAGTAGTAAATTGCCCTTTCTTCACCAAATTGATCTTCCTGCGCGACCATTCCAGCTATTGATTCTTCTTCAGCCGATACATACACTTTCATTGGCCGTCCTTGAATTCGTGACACCAACACTGGTGGACTTGATAAATATGTCTTTAGGCTTTCAAAAGCCTTCTGATGTTCTTTTTTCTAGACAAATTCGTCCTGATTTTTCAACTTTAAAAGCAGCGAAAAAGCTTCAGTTCGCCCTGCACAATTAGAAATAAAGCGTCTTAAAAAGTTTATTTGGCCTAGAAACCTTTGTAACTCTTTTTTGTTGCTAGGTGGTTTGGCCTCTAAAATGGCCTTCGTTTTATTTTTATCAAGTTCAATCCCCCTTTTGTGTACTAAGAAACCAAGAAAATTCCCTGCATTAATACCAAATGCACATTTCAAGGAATTCAACTTTAGTTTATATTGCTTCATTCACTCAAATGAACATCTTAATTGTTCAAAATGGTCCTCTTCTTTAAGGGATTTGACCATTATATCATCTACATATACCTCAACAAACTTGCCTATCATATCATGAAAGATCAAATTCATTGTCCTTTGATAAGTTGCTCCTGCATTTTTTAGGCCGAAAAGCATAACTACCCATTCAAAACATCCTAGAGACCCAGGGCATCTAAAGGCAGTTTTGTGTATATCTTCCTCTGCTATGTAAATTTGATTGTATCCTGAATACCCATCCATGAAGGAATACATTACATGTCCAGCAGTGGAGTCTACTAAAGAATCTACCGTGGGCATTGGATATTCATCTTTAGGTGTGGCTATGTTTAGATTCCTGAAGTCTATGCACACCCTTAGTTTACAATTCTTTTTTGATACCGGCACGATATTAGACAACCATTCAACATATTTGGCCGTTCTAATAAAGCCTGCTTTTAATAATCACTCTATCTCTTTCTTAATTTCAGGGAGTACATTAGGAGTGAAACGCCTAGGAGGTTGTCTATGAGGTTTAAAATTAGGCTTGGTTGGTAATCTATGTTTCACCAAATCTCTATCTAAACCAGGCATATGTTCATATTCCCAAGCAAAACAATCTTTGTACTTCTTTAATAAAACGATTAATTTATCACTAACCTCTTGATTGAGCATTTGGCTGATGAACGTTGGGCGATCTTTTCCTTCATTACCAATATTCACTTTAATCAGGGGGTCTTGTGCTTGAGCGTATCCAGGCTTGGCGATCCTTATCACTTCGTCGTCCAGTTCCTTTGTAGGCACTTCTTCTTCTAAACAATCTACCTTGTTGACTTCTCGGCCAATACTTTGTTCCAACTCGAACACCGCTAATTATCTTTCAATGCCTTCAAGGCTGTTGCTTCTTTCGTCTTGTCCTCACATTCTTTATTGAAAGCCATTAATTTGGCTTTGAAGGCCTAAATATCAGCCATTTGTCTTTGTTGCTTACAACTCATTTAAAACTCCTTGATTATTCTTTTGCCAATTACTGACTCCTCCAAGGTCACTATGTTTGGCCTCATCTGACTGAACATTTCAGTGAGTGCATCCACTGAAAATGGCTCTTCACTCTGCGTGACAATCTGAGTTTCTTCTCCATCTTGGACTACTCTGACAGGTCCATAATTTCCTTCGTACATGAACCTTTCTACTGAGTTTGCTTTTGCGACAAAAGGCCTATGATCGGCCTGCACCACCTCTGCTTCGCCCTTGTCATTCCAAAAAACTAGGCACTGGTGGAGCGATGAAGGTATACAACGACTTCCGTGTATCCAATCTCTTCCTAATAACACATTGTAACTAGTGGGACCATCTATTACAAAGAAGACTGTGGTCCTAGTAGTTGTTCCCATAGTTATGTCCAATGGCATAACCCCTTTGGCTGAAGTTGCTCCTCCATTGAAACTCGTCAAGATGACTTCCGTTGGGATCATATCTCCTTCTGTCTTTGCGAATTTCCTCATCATCCTAGATGAAATGGTGTTTATAGCTGCTCCATTATCGACAAGCACTTTTGCCACAGGTATGCCATTAACTAGAGCTTTAATGTACAATGGCCTCAAGTGTTTGGTCAATTTCATGGTTGGTCGCTTGAAAATAACTTTCTCGGCAGCACCTATTTCCACTTCCTGCTTGTCCCCTATCGAGTCACCCTTTTGTGATAGGTCAACGTGCAGCATATTGCACTGAGCCTTTGTCTCCTGAATTTCCTTTTTACTGTTTTCTAATGCTTCTTCTTCAGTTACCCAACCTGTGGGAGGAGGCATTATTCTTGGAGGTGATCCATACTTTTAAGAGCGAGGCATTCTCTTCTTCCTTTTGGACGTTCCGTACAGCATGTAAAAATTGAAAGAATGCCCAGTTGGTTCTCCCAATAAGTCTATTTCACGAACTCCCTCTCGATGTAGTTGCTTTAACAGAGTGTTGTACGATACCCCTCTTCTTCTTCTTTCCGCTTCCAGATCGATTTCCTCCTCGATGTTTGTCATACCATCATCTTCTTCACCATTGCAGGCCTCTCTAGAAGTTTGGCCTTCTTCATATTCCAGCATGCATGCTTCCTCTTCGTTATCCTCCTTTTCTTTTTCTCCTTTCTCTTTATTCTTGAACTCATTGACTAGTAAATAATTATTAGCCACAACAGGAGTTAACGTACCAAATTGGATAGTAAGGGACTGATCTGGATCTTCTCCATCCCCTCTGTCTCACTCAAACTTCGACCTCCCAGAAGAAGTTTCTGGCAATTCTTCCATAGGTTCGCCTGTTCCAGTCTCTTCACTATCTTTGAGAACATTTTGATTGGCTACCTCGAGTAGTCAAGCTGCCTTTGGATGTAGCGTTCCCTGTTGTAGCCTCATCATTCGCCCATAGTTCCATTGAAAATGCCTTTGTTGGGTTCTAGTCATCTCGTTGAAAGGTATCGCCCTTCCAGCCTTATACTGGAATGAATGCCATACATTTGGTTGGCAAGGTTGCGACCTGAATGTTCTTCCATTATTTACTGGCCTGAACTGCCTCTCAAAAGGCGGTCCTTTATAGAACGATGTACCCTGCCCTCTACTAGGTTGAGCGTTTGGGAAAAAACTAGGGTGATAGTGATGTTACCATATCCCTGATTTCTTTGCATTTGCACTCACTTCTTTTTTGCACCTTGCACATAGGACGTCTTTGTCCTTTTTGGGCTCCTTCCCTTTGATACGTTCAAAAACACTGGGATGTGGTCCAGCTTCTTCTTCTCCATCATCTATAGCCAACTTAAATTTTGGCAACTTATTTCTAAAACCATACGTCACCATGTTCACTCCAAGTGGTTGTGGAAAAGGATTTTCATCTACTGCCATCTTCCTCTTATCCTTGAACGTAATTCATCCTTTTTCAATGGCATCCTATAACACATGATGAAAATCAAATAATTGTTAGTCAAATGTGACCATGCATTATGCCACTTACAATATTTTTTACCCTTAATTTGTTCAAGGCTTGGCAATTTATGCTTATCACTCAGCTTTATCTGCTTATCCTTATATAATTTATCAAATATAAGGTCAACTTTGGTTACATCGAACGAGAACATTCTAGCCTTTATGTTTTCATCTTTTATAGGCTCATCTTTGCCTGACGGTCTAGGCTTAGCCATTATAGGACGAGTGGATGTGTCTTCTTTAACTAATTCGGCCAAACACATTTTGGTTTGATCGTAATATTCGTCGTTAATGGTATGAACATCAAAATTTGGGTCTCTATAATAAATTCCTTTGTTGGAATTTTTCATTTGTTCTTCCTCTCTTATTAATCGTTCATACCTAATCACGTTCACGCTCAATTGGAAAAGATCAGGAAATTCCTTGTCTTGGAACTTCTTCTTCAAATCAAAGCTTAGACAAGCTTGAGCTATTTTGACCAACTCCTTTTCGGGCAAAGGTACAAAACATTTACTTCTTGCTATTTTGAACCTTTGAAGGAAACCTTCTGCCTATTCGTTTGGCATTTAACGTTGAATCGCCAAATCGGCCAAAGTAACTTCAGACTCAATCTTATAAAACTGAGTGTGGAACAATTGCTCCAATTCTTGCCATGTTTGAACAGAGTTTGCTGGCAAATTGATGAACAAGGAGAAGGCTACTCCTGTTAATAAACTAGGGAATAGCCTCATTTTATGGTAATCAGTTATGTCACCACTTTGCAGTGTGAATCGCCCTATGTGTTCTAGAGTAGACACCTCTCCTAAACCGGTAAACAGTGAGAATTCTGGCACTTTATACCCTCTAGGCCACGGATATGCTTGGTCTACCCAATCAGGATATGGCTTTGTGTAAGTTGGCCTAATGACAGGACGTACTCCGAAAGTCATCTAGTCCTATACGATTTCCATAATCTGATTCCTCAACATGACGTTGGGGTCATATGGAATCCCTACAGCTTGGTTGACCAGTTGATTTGCTTGAGGCCAGATGTTTGGTCCTTGATTGGGAACAAAGTTACCATGATTTGGGCCATTGTTACTATTAGCCTGAACATTTTTTCCCTCATTAACACGTGGGGTATTCTGCCCATTATTTAGGACATTATTTCTTACATTTGGATATCCCCCCAAGTTAGACGTACCAATGCCACTTTTCTGATTTGGTATTGCACCACCCCCTGGTTTGAAGTAAAGGGATCAAAAGGTGGTTCTACCCCTTGATTTAAACTTAGGACTGGGGGATTATGTCCCACAATTGTCCTAGTTTGAAAGTGGTTTGTAAGAGGCACAACTGGCTGACAAATTTGGCCTACCAGCTTATTCATTATTTCGTTCAAAGTATTCAGTTGTTTGGCCATGTTGTCATAATGTGCATTCCCATTCTGGGTAAATCTTTCCATATTATGAATACTTCATAGATTTACCTGTTCAACGACATCTTGTGTGAGTTCTCCGAGTAATGCATGCATGGTTCGAGGACTCAACTCTGTCATTGGTTCGTAGCGACTGTGATTGCTCTGATCCTGTCCATCTGTTCGTGGAGAGCTATGCTGCTCCTCATATCGCTCGATCACAGACTGGACTCCTCCCTGGCTTGCTATTTCCTTATCGGATTTCTAAGGCATATTGTTCCACCTTTTGTATTTTCAACACCAAACACCAATTATCCCACTGGGCATGCCAAATTGTTTCGCGCGAGTAGTAGCTAACAATTAAAAAGGGGTCAGACGATTGTGTAAGGGACAAACCTCTTGAGACAAAGTCCTGAAAAGGGGTGTTTTATTGGCAATGACTTTACAATTGGAACTTAAACAAAAATGCCTCTAAGGGGCGCAAGCACACGAGTACTGAAAAGAAATGTTTTAAGTCTAAACTAAGAAATTGAAATTACATATTCTCTATTTGAGAGTGTTTGATTTGGAGTCCTTTGCTCTATGTTTTTTCTCCCTTTTATATTCCCTTGATGCTCTCTTCGTGATTAACCGCTTAGAAACTGCTCGATTACTTTATAACTGCCCACTTTCTTCATGGTGGCCAACTTATCGTGGAACTGCCGTCTCTGACTGCTGCCATTACTCTTTGTCGTTCAACCGTCCTCAACTGAACATCCTTGAATCGTGGAACTTGATAAGATTACCCAATAACTGCTTTGATAATTACACTTTTGGATAACCATAACATCTCATGTTTGCTAAGATCCTCGGCGATTCGAAAGTTTGGGCGAGAACAAGGTCAGAACTCTGGGCGACTGCAAGGCACTTCATTCGCTCAGATCCTAGGCCTCTTGTAAGTTTGGGCAATGGTGTTAGCGCGTTCGTGGGCTTCCACTGCATTCATTAATGGGAAAATTTCATAACTAAGAAATTAATTATGGCACATTTCAAAAACAAGAAAACAAGTTTCAAATTTCTAAAATCAGATTTTTATTAAAAATTATTTATAATTTAATCAGTTAATTAATTATTTTATTAATTAAATATATTTAGGTCACGGATCTATACAATTTGGTCACAAATTAACAATATAATTAGTTACTTATTATTTTTTGGTCACAAATCAAAATATTTATGTCACAAACTTTTTTACGTTCACAATTCAAAAATTTTGTAAGTCACAGTTTTTTCGTTGGTCACAAATTAAAAAATTAATTAGTCACGGATTAATTTTTAGTCACGAATTATCATATTATTAGTCACAACTTATTTTTCGGTCACAAATCAAATAATTTATAGGTCACAGAATATTTTTGGGTCACGAATCCAAAAATTTTATAGGTCACAGATTTGTTCGAGGTTACAAATAAAAATTTTGTAAGTTACAGATCACATCATTGATCACAAATTCAAAAAATTATAGGTCACATAATATTTTTGGGTCACGAATCTAAAAATTTTATGGGTCACAGATTTGTTGGAGGTCACAAATCAAAATTTTATAAGTCACAGATCACATTATTGATCACAAATTCAAAAAATTATAGTTCGCAGAATATTTTTGGGTCACGAATCCAAAAATTTTATAGGTCACAGATTTGTTCGAAGTCACAAATCAAAGAATTTATAGGTCACAGAATATTTTTGGGTCACGAATCCAAAAATTTTATAGGTCACAGATTTGTTCGAAGTCACAAATCAAAGAATTTATAGGTCACAGAATATTTTTGGGTCACGAATCCAAAAATTTTATAGGTCACTGATTTGTTCGAGGTCACAAATCAAAATTTTGTAAGTCACAGATCATATCAATGATCACAAATTCAAAAAATTATAGGTTGCATATGATTTTTCGGTCACAAATAAAAAAAAATATTGATCACTGATCACAAATATTACAGGTCACAACTTATTAGACAGTCACAAATTATTAATTTTTTATACCAAAATTTATTTTTTTCATTGGTCACGTATTGTTTGTTTGTCTCAATTTAACTAATTCACTGGTCACAATCACCCGAATAATCTATGACCATCACCAATACTTACGATCACCACTTCAACACTATTTCCAACAGCACCAACACCATCATTACCGTCAAAACCACCATCATATTGGTCACAAATTAACCAATTTATTGGTCACAACTTTCAGTCAACCAATAAAATCGTCACATACACCCACACCCCTATTACACCACTCCAAAGCACTACACTATCGCCAACCACCACTAGCTGCGTTACCCACCACCACTACCTTCGACATCACCACTACTATAATACCAATACCAACACCAACAGCACCCACACCCATCCCACCACTCCAAAGCACCGCATCACTATCAACAACCACCAACGACAATGCCCGCCATCACTACCACTACTACAACACCAACAGTAAAACCACCACTACCGTGATGAGCATCGCATCTGTGACCAATAAACAGTAGCGCTGAAACTGCCTACTCCAACAACACCACCACCGCCGTCATCTCTAGATCCACCACCACGAAACAACCCCCACCCTTATCACCTCACAACAATGTCACCACGATGCTACTGCCACCATCACACATAGTACACTGCTCCCATTTTACACAGTTCACACACACCTCCACACCACACCACACACACACACACCACTGCCCCGTCCTACCCACTCGAATCAAGGCCAAAAATTTCGATTTTAAATTGAAGGCATAAAAAATCTTCCCGAATCACAAGCATTTCCGATTCTCAATCCACCTTAAGCTCCCTCCATTTATTATCGACATCAGATCTGAAACCAAAATCCTCAATTCTATTGAAATTGAAATTTCTGAGTTTGAAACTAAAATTCTCAATTCCATTGAAATTGAAAGAAGGATTATCTCTTGTTGCTGGTTCCTAATGCAATTTCAAAACAACGCCACCCCGCTACGGTGGTGGTGGTCTGGTGGACACCGCACCGAACACCGCAATTTCAAAACGACACCACTCCGCTCGTCGCTTCGCTGCGTGTCGTCGCCTGTCGCCGTCGAATAACGTGGGTCGGAGCCGGTGTGGGGAGGGGTTGGGAGGTCATAACAGTGAGAGAGAGAGAGAGAGAGAGAGAGAGAGGGTTGGTGGGTGGGAGGAGAGTGATAATTGAATTTTAAGGTTTGGAATGAGTATATATTTAATTTTGTAATACAATTATTAATATTTCAAATATATTAATTAATTTAAAAAAATCTGATTTTTGAAACACTAAACTTATTCTATGATTTATGAAATGAGATCTCAAAATGTATTAGAATCTGTAATTTCCACTTCATTAATAACCCTATTTGGGTCTTTATCCTGAATCGCCTAGTTGGGCTTCATTCTTTGGGCTATTTGAATTGGGCTGCACTTTTTGCATGTCAGCAGTACTATCGACAATTTTCCCATCCTAGTTTAAGACAGGGTTTGGTAGGAGTAGACTGTAATATGCAGTTCTCATCAATTAACTGTTCGGTGAGGGAAAAAATTATTTATGTTTGATGTTATGGAGAGGAAAAATTTATGTTTTGGTGAGGACAAAAAATAAAATGCCTCCCAAAAAAATTGTTTGATTTTATAGTGTAAATCCTAGAACAGGTTTGATGTTGCGAAGAAAATTCATCGTCTGCCAATTACCTTCTGTTTTGACATGTCTATGATGCTACAATTCATCAAACTCATTGCACTGTACAAGCAACAAAATTGTCGTGAAGATTGGAATTTCGAGATCTGAGTGAAAATGAAGAAGGGTTTGACCTAGAAAATGTTTATATGTTTATATAAATGTATATGTTGTAAATAGATAGACGGGAAAATTGAGCAAAACTCCATTCTGCATTGTATTGATTTGGATTAGTGTTCTTGGATCATATATTAGTGTACTGTATTGATTTGGATTTCTGTGGTTTGCTCATATCTTCGAATGGTGGGAAAGAATCACAGATTGTGTCATAGTTGTAGGTGTAAGGGGCACTTTTTTGCAGATTGGCAGAAGAAACGCTTATGTCAGTGGCGTAAACGTGCGTTCGTAAAGTATATTGAGATGGAGAAGGAGAATAAGAACAAAGGTAGGCTGTTCAACTGCTGCAGTGTTTGGGAATGGGTTCGAGATGCTGAAACCAGTTGTAAATTAAGTGTAGATCGTGCGACGTCAACTAATGGTATATCGAACGATCAGTTGTAGATGTTGTTGGCATCTTCTAATTCAGTCTTCGTGTAAGCAACGAGCAAGAATTTAAACTTTCCTTCAAGTTGATGCTTCGCAAGAATACATCAACTGTGGAAGTCAATGACAAGGAAAAGGCCAAGACTTTAGTATTATGTATTTGTGGTAGTTGTTATGTAACTTTCGAAGTCATTAAACTTACATAGTGCTAACCGTGTGGGCTTGTAACTGAGGTTGGATATATTATGTATTTGCTCAAGTTGTTATGTAACTTTTGAAAACACTGAACTTATATAGTGCTATGTGGGAATGTAACATTGGTTGGATGGAAATTTTTGGTTATAAAATCGCTTCCAATCTTTTCCAGGATTTGAACTCAGAAATCGGGAAATGAAAGAAATATTATTGTAATTGCAACCGTATCACAATAACTTTATTTCCACTATATTTTCTGTGAATGCATAACATTATTGTAACTGTAATTCTTCTTTCAGAATAATGGTTTACTGGTACATAATAGTTGCAGCATATGATGCACAAGAAAATAAACATGCCCACCTGCTGCCAACAATTTGAACACAAAAACACACATATCCACATGCACACATAGAGACAGACATAGGCCTGTTACATCCAGCTTTAAGTGGTGCACAAATTCAAGACATTTCACTTTCTAGCTTCTTATCTATGCATTGTTCATTCCATTTCATGAATTGGCCCCAGAACCAGCAAACTTGACAAAACATACCAAATTTATGAATGAGATAGAGAGGGAAGGAACATCACAGTTGCATCAAACATAATGCCATCAATTAAAACCAAGCTCAGATGTTACTGAATGCCAAATAGAATATTTTACTACTTCTAACTTCAATTAACAGTATTGGAGTACAACAAAACTCTTGTGATGGGACAGAGAAAATCACAAATAATCCCCACGAGAGCAATTCCATTCTTGAAATGCTGAAAAATATTTTCTATCCATAGTCTTTGAAATAAGTTCAGAAGCCAGCCCACAATTGTGCTCTTTTGTGTGGAACACTGCAACTATGTCCCTGTAAGCAAGACATGCACAATTACTCCACACTATACAACTACACATTTCGTCAACCTTTCAAACTATTTCCATATTGAAAAAACATATACCAGATCTGTAAATCAGATGTTTGTGCCGTCTTGGCCTGGTAGAAGTTGATAAAATTCGGCAACGTATTTAATACTGTCAAATATAAACGTTACTTAGCAAGCAAGAATATATTCACGAATGTCAAGTACATCAATTAAATGATTGCCATACCTTGATAAGTGATAGTAACATTTGTTGGCGATGGTTGGATGAAATTTGAATCTTGCACTGGTTGTGTGAATGTGTGAACTCCGTCATGCACCTGTGTAATATTAAAATTAGAATAAGTGACCAAAATTGTAGTAACCAAAGGAAAATGTCTAATCCAATTGTACTAACCAATGGGAAATGTGAATGTGGTAATAGCGACGGAATGTGATATTGTGGTAATACGATTGTCGGAACGACTAATGCACTGGTCCCCAGGTTGCTTCGACGCAGCTGCGGTCTCTTTCCTTTACCAGACATCAACTTTGCCTGCATGATTTACACGTGAAAATGTCTATATATTAATATGTCACTTTAATTAGGAAAACATAATAACGGTAACATACCTTCTCGTTCTTCGAGCTCGCCTCTAGTAGGCTCTTCCTTTGTAGTTTCCTAGGTGCACCTTTTCTCATTAAACATTGAAGATCTCTCATGCTCTCACTTCCAGTACTATGCAATGCTCTACAGTCAGATCCCAACCGAACAGAACGCTAGGATAGGACATTACTGCCACAACTTTTCCTCTTCATTGTCATTGTTTGTTTTTTATGCTCAATCCACTCTATTAATGTGACCATTTCGTCTTCATCGTTTGCCACCATATTCGCTAGCGTATTGAAAGTTCTACATATTTTGTCATAATTCAACTGTACAAGAGTGCTAGTCAACCCATCGTAGTTCACTGCGACCCTCATATAGGCTCGACGCACATCTTTTCTCCATCTCCGTAATATATACTTATCCGATACACATACGACGCCATTAAGGATCAAAACTAAAATTGCTTGTCTGAATATTATTCCATGAAATTCTAACAGATGGCAACTACAAATGATTTCACAGTTATCTCCTTGATATGTGACCAAAAATGTTTTCTTCTTCCTTCGCTCATGGTACATCACATCCTTTCGTACCTCATAAAGAGTCCCCAAACATTCATCTGAGACAAAAATGAGGTCACATTAAACCTTCTCAATAAATTCTTCTTGCACTTCTCTGAATTTGGAAATTGTATAAACGGCTTGAAATTGCTTCTCCATTTCGTACTCATCGCACATGGTAACATTTGTGAGAAAGATTTGAAATCGGCCTAAACCTCATTTTCAACCTTGTTTCTCAATGCTCGCTTGTATTGTTCTACAAATTGCTTCAACAAGGTCTTCGAATGGACATAGCCATTGAAGAATGAATTCATACTCACACTACATTGGGTTGTTGATATTCCTGCCAAAAAGTAATTTTCAAACAGGAACCCACCGACCCCTATACTCCTATAGTCCGAACAACTAGTCATTATCGTGCAAGTTGTAGGTTTGTGGCATAAGTTCCCAGCCTTCTTCAAACTACTCAACCATTTGAGAATCATAAACCAACTGATGGATAGCTTAAAATGTAAGACCCTTATCAACATGGTATCCGAACATCTCAAGCAACTTTTTCATGATGTACCACAAACATCATCGATGTTTCATATTCGAAAACACAATCTCAATGACATTTTTGCATGGCCCTATCTTGATCGGTAATTATTCCATGAAGAGCTTGATCGTACATACATTGTAGCCACTCCTAAAAAGCCATACAAATGTCTCCGTATTTTCATTCGATATCAAACCAAAACCAAGCAACGTTGATTGACTGTGATGATTTATTCTATCAAACGGGGCAAACGACATGTCATACTTATTAGTGAGCTTATGTGCTTGCCTACACACATTATCTGCCCAAAAAAAATTTCTTCAATGCGGACTCCTAGTCCAAATCTATGCTGAAGTAAAATCCTGACCACTTTGCTTACATATTCGAAAATAGTAGGGTTGAATTGCTACAGTGTCTCCTTTACCAAGTTTTAATCGCATCACTTGTTCAACATAATTTCGACAATCCTTTTACAAGCAAGTCATGTTCTCATACCCGCTAACCTCAACGACCGCAGAGTTGTAACTTTTGTGAAAAGAATATCGACAATATCGTTCACTTCAAGACGTCATTTGACATGTGCACTCAATTCTCGACTGCATCTGTACATCCTATATTTGGAAAGATTTGTCGTATGATTATATTCAAGATGGGATCTCCAAATGCCACACATATTTGAAGATGCAGTCAACCTGGCCTTACAACTTGTCTGAATGGTTGGTTGGGCTTCAAAGAACTGCTCGTATTATCAGTTCTTCAACCTTCACGACTACATGTCAATGTAATATATCTCATAATTCAATCATCATCCTTTTTTGAATTTCGTTTCCGAACTAGAAAACCTACATGATAGGCATATCGTTTATAGAAATCAAACATTTCATTCTCATCCTTGAATTTCATCCCAACCTCGGGCACAACCACACTGTCTACTCCTGATATATCATCATCCAATACGTTCAAATTGTCCATCACGTTGTCATTATCGGACTCCATCAAATTATTGTCACCAAAATCTTTGACAATTTGTTTCTCTGCAACAAGTTAACAATTCAAGTGTCATACATTCATTCACAAAATTGTCCATATTTATGCAAGATAATGCTTCACAGTAAAGCACACAATTTTAGTTACCCATTTGGAAACACAATTTTGTGAATGGATTCTCACATTAACGTTCGATGACTTGCAGATCCCAAATTTAATCACATTTTTGGAATCCAGAACTTCCACATTTTCATAAACCAGAAATTTACGTCTATTACACTTTGATTTCTACAATAATATTAAAGCTTTCGTACAAAAATATGATAGATCTCTACACTCCGATTTGTACAAAAGTATTGCAGCTCTCTTACAACAATATGAAAGTTCTCCACCCATTAGTAGACCCAACTTACCAAATACACAAAGTAACCAACAAATTAGCAAAGAGACTATTTCCCGAAATATTTTTGAACTAGACCAGCTGAATACATAGAGGAAATAAACAGTAATGAAAAAAACATTCTCAAAAATGGATAATACCTTTTGTGCGTCATGATTTTGACAAATGAAGTATGGGTCCAATAAATTCAATGGTTTTGCAGCACGAGAGAGTGATCGCTGCCCAGAACTTCAGCGCCGTCGTGGTATGATCGATGGATGCCGGTGCCGGAAAAGGTCGTATCAAATTTTATTGAACTTTGTTATGTGTGGTTTGCACTGTTGGAATTGGGGCTTGAGTTTAAGCCCCTGTTTGGCCCCCATTACATTAAATTACATTACATTACATTTTTCTCTCTCCTATTTTCAACTACACAATCTTTCATAAAATAATATTACACGTAAATCAAAAAATTTTACTTCTTTTTCAACCATTCATTTTTCATAAAAAACACTATTCCACACATTTTTACTTAGAAAAATGGGGATCAAACGGGGGCTAATTGGGCCAAGCTTCCCCAACAAGGGAAAGAAAAAGCGCTAGAAAAATGAGCCGTACAACAAGGTATCAATTTTTTTGTCTAAATGGGACAAGCTTCCCCAACAAAAAGTCACGGGTCGTGTGATTTAAGGGGTGCATTCAATTGAGACTTTTCAAGACTTTGATAGACTTTTTTTAAGTGATGATTTTGGTGAATTTCGTGGATCTTTTTATAGATTTGTATAGAATTAGTGGAAGTCTTTCGTAGACTTCTATGGATTTTCATTTTAAAACTTTTATAGACTTTTGTAGAATTCAAAAGACTTTTGAAGACTTTCATTTGAAATAGAATTTATATAGATCTGGTGTGAAATTCTCACATATAGATGTTAATTCCCACAATTCCCCTCTTCTTCCCATATAATAAAAAATAAATTGAAAAAAAATAAATTTAAGACCTTAATTAAATAAATAATAATCAAAATTATATATGATTCAATATTATTAGTATAGTAACTTTTAAAAATAAATATATTTAAATTTAATTATAATTTTTCATATAAACTTTTATAATTTAATTGAAAAATAGAAACTTTTCACAAAAAAAAAATGAATGGAAAAAAAGTTACAAGAATCTAATTTAATTTTTCATAGAAAATAGAGATAAAGAGTAAGAGAGAGAGATAAATGAAATATAATCAATAAAAAAAAATTTAATTATACATGTCCATAGAATGTTAATGGAAAGAAAATTTTATTTTTTTTATTTTTTTGGATAAAGTCTCCCAAAATCTCGTGATTTATGAGAGACAAATTTTAAAATTTTATATGAGTACTTTCTGTTTAAAAGTTAGTAGTCCAGAGACTTTTACAAAATTATTTAGAAGTCATTAAAATTTGAATGCCATAAGACTTATAGAGACTTCTAAAAAATTTTAATTGAATACACCGTAATTAGGGCTGCACAAAAAAATCGTGAAAGCGCAAACCAAACCGAAACCGTTGAGTTGAAACCGTTGGTTTGGGTCCACGTGGACCCGTGGTTTCATTTTCCTCAAACCGAACCAAACCGTTTCAAAATGGTTTGGTTTAGGTTTTGATTTTCAAAAATCGCACAAAACCAAACCGAACCGTTTTTAAATTTTTTAATTAAAAAATTAATTTTATTATCTTAAAAAATTTACAGTTTTCACTTTTCAAAAAAAAAAAACAATTTAACAATACAAATTACAACTAGCCTATTGAAATAATCATAGAAAGTAAATTAGGTTCATTATTATTGACATATGATTTAATAGGTTCACAATACATGTCCTCGCCTGATATCTAAAATAAACCAAAATTATTCCAAAATCATATGAAATGGAAAACAAAAACATATATTTTAACAATCCAAATCATAATTTAACAAAACTACATTAGTAAATCACGTTCAAAGTTTCAGAAACCCTAACATAAGCTCTCATTTTCCTAACATTTGATGCTTATCTACCACCGTTGAATGAATTACCAGTCACCTTTACCTTTAGTCTACTTAATATCTACATGAATCGCCTCTTTCTCTCTTCTCTTTCGATAAGTTTTAGATTTTTATTCAGGCCATTTTTCATTGTTCTTTCTTTTATTTTTTTGAACTTATTATACACTTGTAAGTTGTGGTTTAGATAGAAAATGATTGTTTGTATACTTAGATGATTAATAAACTTATTTTTTATTTGAAAAGAACGAATGACGAAGCATATTGATTGTGTGAAAAATGTTAAAGTTCCCTAATTAGTACTACTACCTTTTACTTTACATCTCACTAGCAAAACGAAAAGGAGTTTTAACTAAACTATAATAATAGAATGCAACTCTACATTTACCACCCGCTATATAACAATATGAATATCAAACAAGAAAGGGTAAATAAAAATGAAGAAATATGTATTTCTTTTATTAACATCTTTTAGCAATCAATTTTGAAAATAATTTATTCATGTGTTCCATAGTAAATATGAATATAATTTAACATTTAACATTATTAGTTCTCGTTTACACTTATATTTAACTAAGTTCAATACATTATTATAATGTCAAAAGACAAATCGCGGATTAAAACCGAATCAAACCGCAAATTATGGTTTGGTTTGATTTGGTTTGAAAAATAAAATGGTTTGATTTGATTTGAAAAAATTTCAAACCGCTAAAAATGGTTTGAATTGAAAATATAGCACAAACCGTCCAAACCGAACCGCGTTCACCCATAACCATAACTTTTAGAAACTTTTAAAAGTCTTTAAAAGTCTCAATTGAATATACTATAACTTTTAGAGAGTCTCAAAAAGTCTCAATTCAATATCCTAAACTTTTTAAATCTTAAAAATTTATTAAAAGTCTCAATTGAATACACCTCCTTAAATTTTTAATTCCATGTCCTTCTATCAACACTCGTGTAAGAGGGCATGTACAAGCAACAATATTGTTTATATAGACATATAAAATTGAAGAAAGAGCAGACCGGCTATTGGAAGATGGGAATTTGTTGGGGAGTTTAAGCATACGTATACAAACGCCAACTGTGAGAGGAAAGAGTAAGAGAATTATACATAAACAACCATAGAAAAGGTGGCTGCAGAATTTGAGAAAAAGGGAAGAGACACATGTATACAAGTCGGCGACTTCAAGAGAAAAACACACACACACATATATATATGCACGTAGAAGACGTCTAGAAATTGGAGCATATTTGAAAAATAATTTCAAAACTTTTGTTCAATAATTCATTGATAATTTGTGCAAGAATTTTGAATTAATCATGTCCTGTCAAATTTTGGTGATATGCTTCCTCTTTTATGTCTTTAATTCCAACATTATGCTAAGTTTATTCTTTTCATGTATTGGATGAAGATGAAGCCCTTTATTATTTACTTTTAATTCTAGATTCGTGGATTAGTTGAATTCTTATAATTTTTGATTAATCTTGCATGCCTAAATTTTATTATTAGATTGTTTGATCACCAATTGAATATATGGTTGTTGTAGTGCCGAGATGCTTACAATGGGGCTGGAACACTATTTGATTAACACATGTGCAATAAATTTTACAATAAATTTTAGGAATAATATTTATCACGTGTGCAGCATTTGAGATAATTGTGAAATTGAATGTATTCTATTCACTCGAATTCGAACTAGGAATAGATTCGAATCATGACTAGAATAAATTTACTTTGTCTTGAAAAAGGAAATTAATTACAATAGAATTATTGATTCTCAAGAATGCAAGAATGAAGCTAGTCGTATAATTGAGAATTGGAATAGATAATAATAGGTGGATTCGAAATCCAATATATTCACTTCATATATAAACAAAATTCGAATTTTACAAGTTTTAGTAGATTAATTTAGAATAATCACAAACTAAAATCACTTATATTTATGACTTTGAATCTAATTAAACACTAGTACACTCTATTAAATTTTATTTATCACGTGACAATACATATTACTTATCATGAATTACTTGTTAATGATCTTGTACATTTGCGGATTTTGCACAAACATTGTACACTTTATTTGTTGAAGGGAGAACATTATTATGACTATTTAAACTCTATAATTCTTTGGTGAGTTATGATAATAAATATGATTTAATATATATATTTCACATATCAATTTACGTTGTGATAACTCAGCAAAAAATACATTTTTAAATATAAGAATTATTATAAAGAAATATTAGAAATTTTGACAGGTCAATAGCCATGTCTTTTTTCATATAAGCATACTATTAGAAGCAGTGGGATGTCCCTCTTTCAAAGATGCCTCATCACAAACACACATTTCTATCGAAGCCTCTATTGGTCGATTACCAAAACGGTAATTTACATGCTTAACACAAGGTATCCTATGCATATGACATTTGTCTATGCAATAGTCCCATTCGTAGCTATCTCCCATACTTTCATAGTCGCAAAATGACATACAGTCTTTCACTTTGCAGTTGGAGCTCATAGCTAAACCCAAATCTAGACATATTGCCATCATCAATATCAGCCCAAGAAAAATATTCCTTTGTGTGTGCATGCTTCTCTTATCTGAATTTTTATTAGCAATATGCATTTGAAGCAAAATTTTCTCAATTTTAATATTATTTATAATTTGTTATATGCTCCTAATGCTTTTAGTTCTTAAATAGATGACTATATATGATAAGCCCTTTGTGCATGTAAATCATATAGGTAAAGGTAACTTATAAATGCAAGTATTTATTTTTACGTTTTAATTTAGTTTTGATATTAGCACACATTGTAACTTATCGTAATATAGTCGTATTAATTGACTTCTTGAATGCATACTTACAAATATGTATCCTATAAAGTGAAACTAAAGAAGACAATTCTATTAATTCTTCGTTCTGATTAGTATACGTTATTAATATGTCAATTCTAATTTATTTTGTTATTAATGTGATTCCATAATTACTTAATATGACGATTTAGACGTTTAAGTAGTTGAAACGTCCCAAAATAATGAAAGCTTGAAGGAATTGCTATAGCAATAAGAATGGCATTGTTATATTGATAAGAATAATTACCAGAAATCAATTTCAAATGAATTAGTTTAATTAGTTTAATTAGTTTAACCCTTTAATTTTCCTTATTCAATTGCATCAGTTTCAATATTCTTTAAAACACTCAAGGCTGGAAGATTGTTTTTGTTCACTTCCCAACTTTCAGTGTAGATTTTAATATTTTCATCTCCCTGTCTTTTCTTTTTTTCTTTTTTTCAATGCTAAATAACAGCTCGTTGCTTGTATAAATTTTGTAAGTTCCATAATTAAAGAAAGAAAAAGGGAAATAATAGTTTTCAGTTTATCTTTCTATTTGTTCTCTGTTTACTTTATGCCACCATGGCTAAAACACTGAGCCTAAACTTATCATTCCAAACTTCCACCAATATGCCAGCCTAATCTCTACCAAACTCACCACTTCAAATTATTTTCTGTGGAAATCTCGAGTTCTTCCCCTTATTAAAAGTCTTGGATTGGAACATCGTATTGTTGAAGTTGCTGTGATTCCATCAAAATTAATAAAAGAAGGAGATGATAACAAGGTTGTCAAGCTAGAGTTTGTTTCTTGGACAAATAACGATGGATTGCTAATGTCTTGGCTTATGGGAATGATGACAGAAGATGTAGTAAGCATGGCAATCAGAGAAAAACCTCTCCACGGGTCTGGCTTGCTGTTGAAGAACATATTCTTCCTGCAATTAAAGAGAATGAATCTTGGCTTAGGGACAGTCTCTACTCAATGAAGAAGCGATCGTTGTTATTAGAAGATTTCATCAAGCATTTCAAATGCATTTATTATAGCCTTAAAACCAATGGGAGACCAATTTCTAATGAGGACAAAATGTTTCAATTTGCTTGTGCTCCTGGCACTAAATATGTCGACTTCAACCAGTTTATGCTTGCCTTACATGGTCATGAACAAACTACTATTGCAAAAACAAAAAATAAATAAAATAATAAAAAATAAAAAATCATCACCAAGCTTTTCCAGACAAAGAAGAAGGTTGCTTCAAATCTCGCGGAAGAAAATTTCATCAAAACAATGGAGGAGGATACAGCTTCTCCAAAAACTAGTGCAACTTGTACAATACTCGGCACTTTTAAAATTTTACTAAGAAAAATGCCGAGAATCAGAACCGAACATGTGATTTTCAAATACACTGTTAAAAAAACCATATTACCTAAGATTGTTTGGGGTAAATATGATTGTTGAGGACAATACAACTCAACCTCTCGTTGATATTGTTATTTTGTGACCCAAATTCAATTGGATGTTCGTGGATTGGTTGAAAGAAGTGTTAAAGAGGTATGGGAAGTTTTGAGGTAGCAATTGGGTGCTTCTGCGCTTGGATCATACAAGGTGTCTGGAATGAAGTTAGACCTGAAATGAGGCTCCCAAGGGCCACACACACACAGTTAGGGGTGTCAATGAGCTGAATAGAGTTGAGCCGGCTCATGAGCCAAAATTCGTGGCTCAGGCTTTTTTCGGCTCGAGCTAAACTGAACAAAAATTCAGCCAAAAAATAAGGCTCGACCCGAGCTTTCGACTCGTACCTTACCGAGCCTAGCCAGGCCGAGCTCGATCTTCTGTAATTTTTAATTTTTTTTCTCTAAAATAGGCAAGGAAGAGGTATGAGAGACTGCCCAAGATTCGTGCACAAAATATGCAACAGAATCTGGCGATTAGTGAAGAGAGATAGTGCGGATCGAGGTAAGACCAACTACCAAAGGGCTATTAAACAGCATCGGCCGAACAAGAGAATTGGTCGAGAGGACATTAGCAGATAGATAGGAGAAGATGGGGTGAACGACTCGTGGAATGTGCAATGTGCTAGAGATGACATCGAGTGAAATCATAATAGTTGTCCCCCTAAAGAAAAACTTAAACAACGTCCCACAAACCTCATGAATGTTTGTATAGAACTCCTAAACTTGGAGACTAGATGGTGGAGAGAGGTCCATCAACAGTGGTTCCCATCTCTGGGAAGTGAAGATGGCTGCCAAGTCGGAGAGAATTACCTCATGCTCGAAAAGAAGTGGGAGGAGGAAGAACTGAGACCCGAAGACCTCATGTGCAGTGGAAGAGATGAATCTAGACCTACTGTAAGAGGTCGAACCACTAGATGCCTGTATAGAAGGCGAGCTCACTTAGTTGGCATTTGACATAAAAGACAGTTGCAAATGATCAGAATTAAAAACTAGAATACTAGAGCTCTTGTAGACCATCTAAATTATGATATGCATGAATCGACGTGGCACTATGAAAAACTCACGCAAAATGATGCAAAAACAAGAAGAGCACGTAAAACAATCAAAACTTGTGAACAACACACAAAACGATGCAACAAGTGAAAAACATGTAAACCAATGCAAACAGTAAACAACACGTAAAACTATGAAATAAATTTGAAAGTATAGATTCTGAGTGACATGGTGTCAAGACATTAGCGACATCATCTCAGGATAGAAGTAACATTGTGTCAAGATATAGAGGACACCGCTTCAAGACACAAAGGACATGTTGTCTAGATAGAGTGACAAGACAGAGGTAACGCGGTGCCTAGACATGGAGCAAACCATGTGTTGCATGTTTGTGGGTGGGAAACGATTGTCAACAATGAAAAACAAAAGACAAAAATAGCCCAAAAAGGATCAGGACCTAGAGTGTGAGAGATGTGTGAGAATGTGGGCCAAGCAGGGATCAAATGCATCAATGAGGCAATTTGATAATCAAGTGGCGTGCACATGAAAAGGGTGAAAGTTCCACACACAATCAACACTCCGAAGACCCCACAATACATCACACAGTTCTCAACCATAACTGTACCAATCCTGTGTAAAAGAAACACATCACATTGAACAAAAAAGGAAAGAATAAGGTCCAAAATCGTGTACACACATGATGAAGAAATAAGAATGGCCATCAATATTGAAGAAAATTCGGACTCAAATGACATGAATGAGTGACATGGAGGAATAAAAAATCATGAATTGCATACCACACACACAAAAATATGCAATTGAGATGAATGAATTAAACAAAATAGAGTTTAGAATCACAAGCCCTAAAGTTAATGAAAAACTAACGTTTGCGAGTGACTAATTGTGATTTTGTGAAAATGAGAGATGAAATGTTGTCAAATTATGGAGAATTGATGTACAATTGACCAATGACTCACATGATGCAAGAATTTGAGAGTGGCCAAGAGGAAATTTAAGAGACAGTGGAGAAGATTTGGAAAAAAAAAATGAAATGGGAACGTTTTGCAAGAGTTCCATTAAAAGGGCCGTCGTTCGAGCGAAAAAGGGCTAAAAGTGAGTGAAAGTGGTTCTATTTGTAACACTCGAGCGAGGGTCTAGCACCAAGCGGGCGAGAATCAATTGACACAAATAGCACCAAGTTTTGAGGTTTTTAAATAATAGCACCTTTCTGATTTTTTATTTTTTTGGAAAATTATCACCCTTTATTATTTTTATTTATTTATGTATTTTTTAAAATGAAAACACGGAAACCACATCAATAAGCGTGCAATCTAAAAAATACACTTGATTATAAACATGTCACACTCAACGAACAGAAATGCTGCCCCACACATGTCACAAGCATGCACAGGATACAATGAATGCAAGAATAAATGAGTACAATGAACCTATGCATCCATGGTCTTACGGAAGAGGTTAAGGAGGCTCACACACTCCGACAGCTTTCCTATACGATTCAAATCTTAGGCCATCCAAGGGTTTGGTGAATAGGTTGCCAGTTGGTTTTCAGTGGAAACATGTTCAAGGGATATTACAACAATCTCTACCAACTCTCGAATGAAGTGATGTGGAATGTCAATAAGTTTAGCTAGACAGTGTTGAACAAGATTTTTGGAGATATTGATAACACTCATATTATCACAAAAGATTGTCATGGTTCCCTAACTAATACCATAGTCACTCAGCATTTGCTTCATCCAAAGCAGTTGAGTGCAGCAACTACCTACAGCTATATATTCGACCTCGACCATGGAGAATAAGATGGAATTTTACTTTTTACTCATCCAGGCTACACGATTACAGCCGATGTAGAAACAGCATCCCGAGGTGCTCTTCCTATTATCAATGAGATCAAGATTAGAGTCTCTTAAGTACAGCCTTCCATGATCTACTACCCCATTTACATATCTAATGATCTGCATAACAGCACTTAAGTGGATTCCTTAGGATTGGCCTGAAACCTCACACACGCTCCAACACTAAAAGCTATGTCAGTTCTATTAGTAGTAAGATAAAGCAGGCTACCTATTATACTCCTATACAATGTCAAGTTAACACTCTTACCTGATAGATCACGACCTAACTTCACACTCATACTCATGGGTGTCCTAGCATGTTTCTTACTATGTAGTCTAAATCTCTTAACTGGATCCTTAGAATAATTGGATTGAGATATGAGCAGCCCATCATCCGTTTTCTTTACTTGTAGACCAAGAAAGTAACTTAACTCCCCTACCATGCTCATCTCAAATTCTTTTTTCATGCATTCAGTGAATTTATGAGCAAGAGAGTCAATAGGTGAGTTAAAGATGATGTCATTGATGTAAATTTGTGCAATGGTTATAGTTTCTTCACTATGTCTGATAAATAATGTTCTATCAGCACCGTCTCTGAGAAAACCATGCTCCACGAGGTAATGTGTAAGCATATCATACCATGCTCTAGGAGCTTGTTTCAGACCATATAGGGCTTTATTCAGTTTAAAGCCATAATGAGGAAACTTAGGGTTGATGAATCCTTTATGTTGTTCAACATAAGCCTCTTCCTGAATTACTCCATTCAAGAAGACACTCTTGACATCCATCTGAGAAAACTTAGGGTTGATGAATCCTTTAAATTGTTCAACATAAGCCTCTTCCTGAAGTATTCCATTCAAGAAGACACTCTTAACACCCAGCTGATAAAGCTTGAAACCTAATATATAAGAAACAGTAAGAAGAATTCGAATGAATTCAAGTGGTGCAGTAGGAGCAAATGTCTCATCAAAGTCAACACCTTCCACCTGAGTATATCCTTAGGTAACTAACCTAGCCTTATTTTTGGCTATGTTACCTTGGTCATCGGTTTTATTTTGAAAGATCCACTTAGTACCTATCATATTATAGTCTTCAGGCCTAGGAACTAAGGACCATACATTATTTTTGGCAAACTAATTTAGCTCCTCATGCATTGCATTCACCTAACTTTCATCCCTAAGGGCTTCTCCTACTTTCTTAAGCTCAATTTGGGAAACATAGCTAGTATACGCTAGGTTACTCAGAACTCCCTTGCATAGCCTAATGCCTTCTTCTAAATTCCCAATAATATTGTCCTTAGGATGATTTGACTTGACTCTAGATGGTGGTACCCTAGGAAGTTTAGATTTGTTACTAGGCGATTTCTTTTTCTTAGGAATGTCTAGGTTTTTAGGAGAGGGTGGGCCCTCTGTGATTGATTGTTCTTTGTGATCACTAGATGTTACCAGATCTTCACCTAAGTTCTCCATCTCACCCCAATGTAGTACACCCTCCCCCTCACTGATAGCATCACCAATCACCACATTTATCGACTCCATAGCAACTCGAGTATGTGAATTGTATACTCTAGAAGCTTTACTATTCCTAGAGTATCCTAAGAAGATCCCCTCATCACTCTTGGAGTCAAACTTACCCAAGTTCTCTGTCTTTTAGAATATAGCACTTGCTACCAAATATACGAAAGTATTTGAAAGTAGGCTTTTTGCCCTTCAAAATCTCATAAGGGGTCTTATAGGTTTTAGGTTGAAGATAAACTCAATTGACTATGTTGCATGCAGTGTTAATTGCTTCTCTCCAGAAATAAAGTACCAATCCCTTGTCGTAAAGCATGGCTCTAGCCATTTCTTGAAGTACTCAATTTTTCCTCTCGACTGCCCCATTTTGTCATAGAGTAATTGGAGAGGAGAACTCGTGTATAATTCCTCCTCCATATGGAAGCTTTAAGGTTTGAGTTTTCAAACTCTCATCCATGTCACTTCGAACTCTAGATGTCGTTAGACTTTGTTCATTACTGAGTCTTTTGTACAAGGATTTTGTCAAACTACTTGCTTCAGATTTTTGTCTCAGTAATTCAATCTACATATACCTAGAGAAATCATCAACCACAACCAAGATGTAGCGCTTTCCTCCTCAACTCTCAATCCTATATAGTCCCATTATGTCCATATGAAGTAGTTCAAGAGGTCTGTTTGTCAAGATTTTAGTAGTTGGTTTATGGTGTATCCTTAATTGTTTGCCTAACCGATATGGTTCACATACGGCATTGTTTATCGATTCAAGTTTGGGTAGACGATCAACTTGTTCCTTCTTAGCCAATTTTGACAAACTCTTGTAGTTTAGATAACTAAATCTTTGATGCCACAATTTAGTCACATCAATCTTAGCATTGCTACACACATAGTTGGAATTCAGAAGAACTCTATAGCAATTGTTAGTAGTCTTAACACCTTCAAGAGCAACACCTCCTGAAGAGTTATAGACAGTACATCTCTTCTGGACGAAATGGAACTCGTAGTCAGCATCACAGATTTTTGACTATGCTTGGCAAATTAGACTTTTGACCTTCTACATAGAGCACATTAATAATAGCAAAGAATTCACATATATAGATAGTACCTTTACCAAAGATAGGCGTTGTAGCCCCTTCTCCAAAGGTAACCATACCTCCTTCACACTCGTCAAAAGTGGAGAACAGTACCTTATTTCCACACATATGTCTAGAGCAAGCAATATCTAAGTACCACATGGATTTGTTTTGAGCTTTAAAAGCTACATTAGCCATAAAGCAATTAAGGTTCACATTTCTCCTATCGAGGTCATTTTTTTTTTACCCAGACTTTTCTAGAAGTTAAGGTAACCATGGTCAATTTAGTTAGCATCTCTGTTAAGATACTAACCTAATTCATTAGGTAGTTTACCTAACTAGAAATGTCCTTACCTTTACCTGTATTCTTGAGTTTATGACACTTAGGTCTTGTGTCCTAATGCACCATAGTGATAATAGGTAGGGATGAACCTAGGTTCAAAAGCACTTGATTGCTAATTATGAATCTTAGGCTGGGTAGTCCTACATGTTTTAGAGGTCCTCTGTCCTAAAACCTCATTTCCTTTAGGTTTCGGTTAACGGTGTTACTCGTTCTATTTGAGGCAGCAACAAATATGGTCTTGGATGAGCTTGCAGCATTGTTATCACTCTTAACATATTCTAGACCTTGTCTATCTCCGGCTGGCTTATTCATCCCTAATAGGTCATCGAGTTTCTTGGTTTCACTCGAGAAGGACTGGAATTGAGTGTTTGCTCTTTCCAGGTCCCTAGTCACAGATTTTACCCTATCTTCCAATTTCTCATTAATGTATCTCAACTCACTCAATGTCTTGGATGAATCGTGAAGATCACTCACAAGTCTCTCATTACTCTTTCAAGTTCATTTACCTTCTTAAACAAGGTTTTGTTGATCTTCTTAATCTTAAGCCTTTCCTTAAACAATAGCTGATAAGCCTCACAAATATCTGTCTTTTCTTTAGAGTCTTCCTCAAAATTCTCACTTTTTTCTACTTCCTCAACTTTCTCCTTATCAGATTCACACTTGATACTAAGGCCATATAATTTTTTTCATCCTCACTGTTAGATGTCTCACTAGGCTCACTGGAGTTTGTTTCATCATCGGTTAGTGACACCACTAGTGCCTTACCCTTTCTTTTCTTCAAGTTATTCTTGTAACTTGGACATTCATCCCTATAGTGACCAAACCCCTAATACTCATGACATCTAACGGATCGAGATTTATCACTGGAGCTTTTATTTCCTACCTTATCACACTTGTCTTTCAAAACTCAACTAGGAATTTCCTTTTTCTATCCTGAGGCTTTCTCTTGTTTATGAGAACTTTTTCAAACTTCTTAACAAAGTAAGCTATCTCCTAATCCCTAAGAGACTCTATATTAGACGAATTGGATTTTTCTTCCTTCAGGGTGTTTGAAGCAATGGACTTTTTTCTCCTAGGCTGTGCTATGGTAAGTTCATAAGTTTGAAGGGATCCTACAATTTTGATTGTATCTAAGTCCTTACTTTCTTCAATGGTAATGACTTTGGGTCTAAACCTCTCTGGCAGAGATTTAAGGACTTCTCAAACAATATTAGACTCAGGTATCTTTTCTCCTAGGTTGAAGCTAGAGTTTATTACGTCATTCAACTTGGCATAAAACTCATCAAAGGACTTATATTCTTTCATTTTGATTTCTTCAAACCTAGAAGTCAACATTATAGCTTAGAGTTTTTAACTATTTTAGTTCCCTCATGTGTTGTCTCCAAAATATCCCAGACCTCTTTAGCAGTCTCACACATCGACACTCTCCTAAACTCCTCAAGTGACACAGCCATGAATAATGCATAAAGTCCTTTACTGTTCCAATTGAAATCTACTAGTTCATCTTTTATCCAAAGTGAAATATCTATAGGGGTAGCTATACTTGACAACAATTGTGGAAGAAGATCGGCCATTTTGCACACTAACCCAAACATGCTCATCTAAGGCCTTAAGAAATGATCTCATTCTCACTTTCCAGTACGCATAGTTGCTTCCGTCAAAGAATGGAGGCACAGATAAGGATTGACTCATCTAGATCAAATTTGGGTCAAGATTCGAGATTAGGCTCTGATAGCACTTGAAAGTAAACAATTCGACTTAAATTATACCTAGAGAGGGTGAATAGGTTTTTGCACGAAATTTAAACAAATTTCAATTAACTATTGCAACACAATATAGCTATTAATAAGTCCAGTCCAATTCACATGCAATCTACCCTATGTTGAATTTCAGCATTATTATAAATTGCTGGAAAGTAAAGAACATAGAAAATTGATGATGAAGAAACTTCAACTGGGTAAAACTCCGAGTACAAGCTAGTATGAGTCCACTATAAATGAACACACTTGCAGTACCACCAGACTCGACCAACATATGTTCTTTCAGACCTCTTGTACCATAATTCTCAAAGCCCTCATGGATTGCGTGCTCCTGCACCGACTCCCGACTTTTGATCTCGTCTATCTCCTATCAATTTCTCGAGAACTTCCCATTCTTCAACAACTAGAACTCCGATCACCTTCCTTCATCTTCTATCTCTAACAAATCCTCTGGAAGCTTTTGGTTTTTTTTTTTTTGGAGTTTAAGTTTTAGATTTTGATGTTTTTCAGTAGCCAAATTAATGAAGAATGGATTGTAAGTTTTTGAAGGATGTAATTGTTTTCTCACAATGGACAATCCAAGCTTTTCGTGAAATGGTACAGTTTATATGAGGGATGCTTTGGGTAGTTTGGACTTGTTGAAACTCTCGAAAATCGCAAACCAAGGTTTGACGTGCAACATTATCACTTGAGCGACTGACCAACGAGAAGCTACCAACTTTTAGACCTTTTCAATTTGACCCCTTTTGTTAACAAAATTGCCAATGACATTTAAACCTAATAGTTTAGTTAAGGTAGAAGTACCAAAACCAAATCATGTTAAAATAAGGCCAAAAACCATCAATTGCATATTCATTGGATATGCTAATAATAGTAGTGCATATCAATTCTTCATACATAAGTTTAACATTTTGGATGTATAGAAATGGTGTTTTTTTTAGGATATTTTTCCTTGTAAGGATAGAAAAGAGATAAGTTTGCAATAGCAAACTTATGATACTGCAATTGGTAATGATCAAAGTAATGAAGAACCAAGATATAGTAAAAGAACTAAAATAGGTACATCATTTGGTCCAGATTTTTTGACTTATTTATTAGAAAATGAACCTAGGACATTCAATGAAGCAATGTTAAGTCTAGAAGCTTTCAATAGTGAAATTGATTCTATTATACAGAATCATAACTAAGAGTTGGTAGATCTTCCACCTGATAACAAACCGTTAGGTTGTAAATGGATTTTCAATAGAAAATTAAAGATTGATGGATCAATTGATAAATATAAGGTCAGATTGATAGTTAAAGGATTCAAACAAAAAGAAGGTCTTGCTTTTTTCAATACATACTCTTCTGTACCAAAGAATAACATCTATTAGAGTATTAATTGCAATCCCAGCATTGTATAAATTGGAGATCTTTTAGATGGACGTCAAAACAGCTTTCTTAAAGGAAAGTTAGAAGAAAAAATTTAAATGGAACAACTTGAGGGGTTCATTGCTCATGGATATGAGAAAAATGTGTGTAGACTCGTTAAGTCGCTATACGGACTAAAGCAATCGTAAAAACAATGGCATGGAAAATTTAAAAAAAAAACTATGTTGTCAAATGGTTTTAAGATTAACAAATGTGATTAATATGTTTACATTAAAACCACTCCTAGTGCATATGTAATTGAATGTCTATATATTGATGACATTATGGGTAGTAATCGTGATATCATTACAACTACTAAGAAAATTTTGACAAAATATTTTGACATGAAAGATATGGATATTGGAGATGTAATATTAGGAATTAAAATTCATAAGACATTTACGGGACTTGTTATATCTCAATCTCATTATATTGAGACTATACATAATTAGTTTCATATATACGATGGAAGTCCAATTAAAACTTCAGTAGACTTAAGTCTACATTTGGCCAAACACAAAAGGTGAACCTGTACCTTAGTTGGAGTACTCTTGGATAATAGGTAGTTTAATGTATATTATAAACTACACTTGTCCGAATATTGTATATGCCGTGAACATGCTTAGTAGATTTATAAGCAATCCACATAATGACTATTGGAAGGCACTGATAAGGGTTTTTAGATATCTACGATATACCTTAAATTTTGGATTACATTATACTAGATATCAAGCTGTATTAGAAGGATATAGTGATACTAATTAGATATCAGATACAAAAGACTTAAAACCTGCTAGTAGTTATGTTTTTACCGTTGGTGGTGATCCAGGATGGAATCTGAGTTCATAACTTTAGATAAAGCTAGAGATGAAGTAGAATGGCTTCGTAACTTTTTAGAGGATATTCTATGTTGGCATAACCCTATGCCTGCAGTTAGTATACATTGTGATAGTCAGTTAGTATCAATAGAGCACAAAGTAATATGTATAATGATAAGTCCCGACATATCCATTGAAGACATAATACAATTAAGTAGTTGATCTCGAATGGTGTTATTTTCGTAGATTATGTAAAATCTAGAGAAAATCTCGTGGATCCGCTTGCCAAATACTTTCCAAGAGATCAAGTATACTACCTATCAAGGGGAATGGACTTAAAGCCTATTACATAATGATTTTTTGTAATGATAACCTAAGTTATGAAAATTCAAGACCACTTTGGAGTTAACTCCTATGCATTTCTACGGTCAGAAAAATGCTATTTGCATAAACTTTTAGGTTAAGTTATACTTTTAGTAATTCATATATCTTAGACTATCAAGGTGGAGTATGGTCGGTACTCTTCATAGGAGATCACCTATATAAGTGTGAAGTGGGGCAGCTTCTATGAGAATATTTCAAATGCTTGAATTTTCTAAAGCACTTATAAAATCCAAGAGTTGTTCAGAGTAAAAATGAACACAATAGTGAGAATCCAAAAATGCTAGGGAGGTTATTGTGTTGATACTATTGTCTTGATTTACACCAATAACCGATAGTTCAAGACATTATGTTCATTGATTTGCCAAGTGAATCTGATAATATTCTACTACGGATGGCTCAAACCATAAGGTACCTATCCAGATGCAATAACTTTACACTTTATTCCTCTATAGTCTACATCATCTATAACATTAATTTTCATTCATGTGGGTAATTGTTGAAAAAATTGGTTTAATTAGTTTGTTAGATCAACTTTTGACCAATTATTTAAGTGGGTCCCATTAGTTGGATAAATGATTTCTTTGGCCGAATGTATTCTATTCCATGAGTAGAATTGATATATGTATTTATGGCCAAAAGATAATCACTTGTAGTTGAAATAAATTGGGAATAAAAATTGGTGGAAATTTTGAAAATGCCAATTCCACATAGGAAAATTAGAAGAATAATAACCATTTTATATTGCTCAAATTTGAGAATTGGTTTTGAGCCCTAAGAGGTATCAATAGTCTTTGAATGAGAGGATCTACATGTTAGTTGGTTGAGCCAAAGCCTATATGCGTGCGCCGCCATCCGTCCGATCAGCTCAACACAACACGCGGCATGAGTGGTGAGCTTGGGTGAACTTGGTATATGTATTTTTGGTGAAATAATATTTGAATTATATTATTTTACTATTAAATTAAATAATATATTTGAATTATATTATTTATTTCCACAAATTTTTCTATGCGCGACACTTGGCATCTTCTAGAAACTGACGATTGATAGTTAAAACTGCCTGTCCAAATGGGTTGTGTCTGTTCAAAACACAATTTTTTGACTGTAGTTTCTTTTTTATACAACATTTCTTTCTTTTTGATACAACATTCCAACTTCTATAAATAGGTCCCCCGTACCAACTTCTATAAATAGGTCCCCCGTATCTCGAATTTTATTCATTCCAAAGCCTTTCGTGATTTTCCCTCTTTGCAAAAATCTTCCTTTCGTCTTGTATTATTTTCTTTCTGTTCTGCATAATTATATATTGTGCATTTGAATCCCAAATGTTAATTTTTATGCATTTTAATCTTCCAGTTTTTAGAGAGATCAAAATATTAGTAGGTTTGTCGGATCTTGTAATTTGGAGTGCTACTGTTAAAATTCAAGGTCATTGTATCTCCGGAGATAAATACCGGAAGACCGTCAGCATCAGTGTGGGGCATTATCATCTTAAGAAGAAAGAGTCAAACTCCTGCCTCAACCATTATCATTCTTTATTCAGTTCATTACCTAAGTTGAAATTTTGTCCAACTATTTTTTTGCTATTTGAATAAAAATTATTGCACAATAAAATTGATATGTTTTCTCAAAATTTATATCTACACCCCTTTAATAAAACAAATTTTATCTTCTAAATCTAATTAATTAACAAACACATGATAAATAGAGTAATCAGTTACTGAATCGTATGGTGTCCTTTTTGGAGGGGACAAAAGGCATTAATTGAAGGTGCAACTTTTGACTTGTAACATGTTCAATTACAAATATTTGGTTATTTATTCGTCTACATTATGGTAACTCTACAACTACCTCCCACACTATCTTACAATGATAGAGTTCAATAATTGATAGTTTGGTAAAGAATACTTTGGTAACACTATCAATTATTAAAATTTGGTAAATCATTGACAGTTTGATACCAAACTACCAAACTTTTAAGGATACTATTAACACTCTCCTAAGGTTAAAGTCAAAACTGAAACTGTTTTCAGAAAAGAAAACAAAAAAGGTTTCATATTCTTTTTGATATCATAAATTAAATTATATACATTTTTAAAAATGTTATTAAAATACAGAAACTTCGGTAAAGAATCAAAAGATGTTTCAAATATCTTTTTTTAATAAATTAAATTAGATACTTTTATTATTAAATATTTAGAAACTTTGGAAAAGAATTGCACTTCTTTGAGGGCTTTATTGCATATTTTAACAAAAAATTGATTTCGATTTTAACCACCCTTATTTTATTAAGAATTTTACTTAAGTTTTACAAAAAAATTTAATCTAATTATGAATCAATTTTTTATTCGAGATTTTATCATATCATTATGAATAAATTTTTAAAGATGACACTCTAATTAATCTTATAGTTAGAATTATAATTAGCAGTACTTCACGTTATATTCCAAAAATTAATATATTTCCCATAAAAGGTATAGCTCTGATAGGACTAAAATAGAGAATGCCATTTGTACGGATATTTTTCCATAGAATTTGGCTAGATTACTCTCATATGTGGGACTCACCGTGAATAAAAAATTGTCAAAAAATACCCCCACCCACCCCCCACGTGTGTGTTCCGGCAGGCTTCTGTATGAAGCCCGTCTGTACACACAACAGGGTCCGACTAAAATCTACAAAACATTATTATTAATTCTCTTTTAATGAATAAAGTACACTTCATATTGCATAGAGTACAAAAACCTGTGAAATAAAGAAAGAAATTAAAATAATAATAATAATAATAAGGCCTTGAATTCTGATCCCTTCATCATTTACCCTTTTGCATTCTTTTATTAGATTATATTATTATTCGTATCTGAATTCTCAAATACACGTTCAAGTTCAATATTGAGAAGTAATAAGCATTTCGATAACATTCCCTTGTACAATCTTTTTTAATAGACTTCAAAACCTTTTTTTAATTAAAATTTAATCTCACTCTTTTTTGATCAATGAAAAGCAAAATTTTTTTTAAAGAAAACCACCAGACATTTGAACTAGTCACGACAAATAGCTAGTGAATAATTAGTAGAATACAATCCGTCCATCTAATCAAATGCCTACATACCTATACATGCCACAACTAATAACTTTAAAAAGTCCACGTTGACCATATAATTGTAAATCTTGTCCATACGATTAGCCCTTTTTCAAGTACTTATTTATATAAGGCGTGCAATAATTCTCGTGTGTGTGCGTGTGTGTATATATATATATATTGTATGATTAGATTAATACTGGGGTCGCAAGATTTATATCATATAGAACTTATAAATACTAGCTTGTTCTTTTTTTTTTTTTTTTTTTTTTTAAAAAAAAAAAAAAAAAAATTTTCTTCATTTAATTTTTTTTTAAAAATGCATTTATGTTCTTTTTTTTTTTTTTTTTTTTTTTTTTGTGAAAATTTAAACTCTTCGAAGAAAATCTAATAACACAATCATAAAGTCAAAAGATTTTTAAATATTCTTTACTTTTTCACGAATATTAAAAACTCTATGGAGATCTTACGGTAACTCTTGAACAAATTATTCAAAATTTTGATTAGAAATTCTGAAATATTCAATAATTCTAGTTGTCCCATGTGCTAGTATTTAGTGTGTCTTATTATAAACAAATATGAATTATTTTTATATAAATCATTATGTAATGTAAGGTATATTAAGAAAAACATAAGCATATTTTTTTATTTTCAATTATATTAACTACATTTTCTTAATCTGTGTGAAGTGGACGGAAGTCTATTTATGAGAAGGAGTATTAATTAGCTAACTAAAAGAGGACATGGTCTATACCTCCAAGATTTTAAGGACCCGTTTGGCATGACTTTTGAAATGCAAAAGGAATTTGAGACCCAAAAGTTTCTTTTGGACCCATTTTGCTAATTTTACAAAAGTTCTTTTAGTAGTTAGGACAGTCTTTAAAGGAATTTGGTCTAATACGCCTTTCCTTTAAAATTACTTTTGAAATAGAGAGATCTTATAAAAATTATTTTCCAAACAAAAGTTAAAATTTCTTTTATAGGAAGCAAAAACAAAAGAAAAAGTAAAAATTGAAGCAAAAGTCATGCCAAATAAGCCCTAAATTTCCTTGTCTTATTATAAATTACAATTATATTACTTCTCTTTTCACTATAAATTCCAATCTTAGGTCAAAAACAAATGTTAATATTGATATCATTGTTTTAATTAATGCCAGAGACAGATCTAGACATTTTGAGTTAGAAGGCACAATCAAACCCATCAAACATTTCGTTCTTGAATTTTGAATGATTCATACTTGATCGAATAAAGCATAGATTTATGTTTAAAAAATTCATTTAATAATATTTTGCTCATCATTTTCATCCATTACATTTAGAATGATAACTTTATTAATATTTTGCTCATCATAAGAAAGTACATGTTTTCGTTAAAAAAATTATAGTATATTTGGTACAAACAATCAATTAAAACAATTAATTCAAGTCATCGAAAGGAAAAACATATAACCAATATTCAATATTAGTAATCAATTAAATAAATCCAGTTCTATAAATATAAGTCAAATTGGACATAATCATGTCAAACACATTCTATATACACAATTTGACATGAGCAAATGCAAATTTAGGTTTAAATAAGTTGAAAAAATTGATTAGAAAGTGAAGATTTGTAGTAGATGTGACAATTTGTAGAGAAATTATACACCAGTTTTAAAAAATTAGAAAGATTAAGATTTTGGTAAAAGGTATAAGGGGGAGAGTCGCTAGAAAGTAAAAAAAAAAAACAAAAAAAAAACAAAAAAGAAGAAGAAGAAGAAGAAGAAGAAGAAGAAGAAGAAGAAGAAGAAGAGAGAGGGAGAGAGATAAATTTATTTTGATTTTGCACCTATTTATGTTGATTAAAATCCGATTTTCAATAGATTTTGATAAAGCTAAAAAGTTGTGTTGTGAATTGCATGAAATATATCATTAAAAATAATTGTTAAATTTTGTAGCACCTTGAACTTCACGTTATAATTTGGCCAATATGATTCATGTATTTCATGCTAATTATATTGTCATTTGCATCAATTTCCTAATTGCTTTCTCTTAAAACGGTACATTCGATCATTAAGGCTTTATAATTTTTACATTGTGATAACTTTCGACTCCTCGACCTAGGCGATGAATTTTGTACTGAGATATAATAGAAAATTAGGTTCACTAAATGTTGGAGATTGGCTTGGTAAGTAATGTAATATCGGAAAGGCCGGAAATTAGCATCGACAAAGGTTCAAGCTTTCCATTTGGCTAATCGAGATCACTTTAAACCCTAGATAGGTAATTGCCATATTTGGGACATGAGGCATGAAGTGACGTGATCACGACATAATAATATATGTTTTATATGATGTTATAAATATGGAGGTGCGAATTATGAAATCGGTCGAGAATCGGGTATCAATCGGGTGAGTAATCAAATGAACAGTTAAGGAATTGGGTCATTATTATATTTTGGGATATTAAGGCAAGTAAAATGGATTTTTAAGACATTAAACTAAGCCAAGGACACTTGATTTATACCTGCAAGGATAGATGTAAAATCATGTTTTGCTATAAGGAATACCTTGATGCATAGTACACGTGATGCCTATTCATTTGTCTTTGTAATCGTCAATTCCTTCACTCCTAAGCATTATTCACGTCTACCACTCCTTTAAGACTTCTTAAATGTGGTATATTATCCCTAAATTTCATAAGAACCCTCCAAGGATAAGTAGGAAATCATAAGTTAATCAAAAGGAAACAGCACCTACTTAACATGTGATGACTTGTCAGTTTAACCTCTAATTCCTTCAACCATAAGCCTCCAACACGTCTTATAAGTACTTAGAACTTTACACAAGATAGATATAACTCTTCTAAGTCACATATGGCTCCATATGGTGCAAGTGAAAAGTAAGATTTGGCTGCAAGGAGCCACATCCTGCTTGGACACCTTATGCTTGGGGGATACTTGTCTTGTAATCACAAATTCCTTCACCTTTAACTATCACTCATCACCCCAATCCTTAAGACTCCTTAAATAGCTCATAAATAAGATATTTGACTCTGCAAAGATAACTCCAAGTGGATGTGAAAGCAAAGGAAGCAAAAAGGGATAAGAAAACAAGAAGCTGCAATTGCAATTTGAGGAGGTGAGTTTAAGTTACAGTTTTGAAGGTTTTCTTTAGTTCTTTTGGGTGATTTTTAGACTATTAAACTCTAAAATTTCATGAGGTTAAGTAGGAGTATTTTTGAAGATTTTATGATGGCAAAAATGGGAGCAATTAACGACAAAAAAATTTAAAACAAGACTACCTGGACATGCAGAGATATCGTTGCCAGATTTGTATGGTTTAAACTTTCATTTTGGATAATAGTTAAGATATAACTTGTATTTATGTAAGTGAATGTTATTATATGAGAGTTAGAAGAATATACATGGTCTTCTAATAGCCTGGAATCTGATTGGTGACATGCTAATAAAATGGAAACCGAAAACAGTCACAGGGAAAACTGCCTGATTTTGTGTAGTGGAAAATGGACTATTTTTGAAGCTCAAAACCCTTCATTTGTCACAACCTTATGACCTGATTATCTTCACATATATGTTATAGGTGTGTGGTAAAAGTTTAGGAGTCGTTAAATGTAGGTAAGGGCATGAAAAAGAATTTGAAAAATGAGTGGACAATGATGGTAACCTAGAATCAGATTCTGTCCATTTACGAGTGTAAGGTAGTTTTAACATTTACATATCCATTAATTATATCTTGGACCTAGAAAATAGATTATGAGGAGTACTAGGTTGTCAACAACAATTGGATGATGTCGACGTTCATAATTGGACTCGAGAAATAGCGAGATTTATGGGGCTAGTTTGTAATGACTTTGGTAACTCGAAATGATGATTTCGTCTAAATTGTTTTGGTGTCAATGGACATATTTAGGGATTGTGTTGTGTTAAGGTTATTAAATGAAGGATTTTCTTTAATATTAGATGGTAATACAGGTGATTTTTTGACGTTGAACGAAAAAGGAAATTGATATACACTCCGTAGTAGCTTGCACACACAAAGGCGAAAGGTAAGTAAAAATTCATTTGCAACTACGATGCAAGAACCTAGTAATTGTGATGTGGTAATATTGGAATATTTGCATAACTTTGATAAGAGGTTCATTGCATATCATATGATGGTTATGGTCATTGAGTATGCGGTTGCGATACCTATTGATAGCGATTTTTATTAAATATGTCATTTATGAGCATTTTCATATGCATGCACCACACGTCATGATTGAAAATCTTGCATGTGAAACATGATTTCAAATTGAATTTTCTTTATAAATGTTTTATTGACCACTACTACGACATTGAAGCATGTGAGGCGTGCTTATGTGATATGTTGGGTATCGCAGGTGACACTTCTTGGGTGATTGCAAAGGTAGACAGGGGATGGGCCTTTGGTGATCACGGGAGGGAGGACCACTTGACTGTGTGTCCTTGTGATATTATGATTATTGGCGCTATTGGGTGGGAGACTTCTTGGGTGATCATAGAGGTAGTTAAAGGATGGGGCTCTAGTGGTCATGAGAGGATAGTCCACTCGCCCATGTCAATTTCATATTGGCCATTAGATTATTGATATTGATATTATGTAGAGCTCTATCCAGTGCATAGTAGGTGGGTCAAGGGCCCAATGAAATGAAAGATTTCAAATGAAATGATTTCAAGTCGACTTTGATGAATATTGGAATATGATGCATCTTCATCGTGATGTTTAAAATAAATGGCAAAGTATCATATACCGTTATTGCTCATATTTATGACATGCATGATTTTTGCTTACTAAGCATTAGCTTATGTGGTTCTTGCATTGTAGGTGAACATGGAACTACATAGAGAGCATGGCTAGCTGTGGAGCTTTTATTGGATTCCAGAGTTCGATGTACATGGATGACAACTTATAGAATTATTTTGTGGGCTGCTATTTTGAACTTATGGCATATTGTGTTGTATGTTTGGGGATCCCGTGTTGTATATCTTTTGACATGGCATGTAGAGATGGTTATAACCTCAAAATATATATGTTGGATTATGGTGATATGATTTTGGTTTAGATATAGTATATGATCGTCCAAGGTGATTAGGAGTTAACAAACAAAGACATAGCTTATGTCGTTTTATCAGATTAAAGTTTAGAGAAGGAGTTGGGGGGTCATGTGAACCTAATACCTCGTGTCCGCCACTAATTAATGCTTTTCATTTCTTTCTAGGCAAATTTTAGTCAAAACATCACTAAAGTCTAGGTGCATTTTCCCAAACTCAAACTCTGTGAGGAGTTTAGATTCCTCGACCATATTTTATGAACGTTGTATAATGATCTTATCTCTTAAATTCTTTTGCCATAAAATACGCAAAACATAATTCCTCTGTACGCGACGAGTATGATTTTTCTTCCCAAAACAATTCACCGCATGCAAGCAATTTGTTTTATTAAGCATATGACTAGTGAAGGTAATTTGTATTTATGATAATTGGGGTGTATGATAGATTTCTTTTCTTTGGCTAGCAGCTCCACCTCTGCCACTAACTTTGTTAAATATGTTAACAAATATTACATCCCACTATTTGGGAAACTGTTTAAGTTTATAAAGCTTAATTCATATCCAAGCATCTGCGAGCATTCCACTCTATTTCTATTTCTATTTCTAGAGAAAAATGACATAAACTAATGATGCTTGACTCATAATTCCTCTGTGCTGGTGCATCACACAAAGAGTAAGATCGAGATTGTGTGCATGGTTTATCAGTATCGAGTTGAAAATTCATTTTAAAGGATAATAAAGTGAAGTTATAATTGATAAATATTCTAATCGCGACCTTAACTTAATCAACCAGGTATGAAAAGATTATCATTTTTCTAAAAGTCTGCTCTCGTTATATGAGAATGTGTATTGATTAACGGGAGCTGAACCATTTGACTATCAAATATGAGGATTTGTTTGATCAATTAAAAGGGCTAAGGTATTTTTCAAGATCAATTTAAGTAGCTTGACCTAGCTACTTTATATGTATGCACACTATTTATGTATACATGATTACAAATTTCTTTTCAATGTGTTTTTTTTTCTCGCAAACCACATAAGATGCTTCAGCACTTATAAATAACCTCGAGAGAGAATAGTGTAATTTCCTCTAGAAAAAAACATGGCTTCAGGCATGGATTTTCCAATCATAAAGCCACGATATCCGTTACTATGAATCTTAACCAACGAAAAAAGATCGATTGAAAATCTGTTGCCATTTTTAGGGTCACTGATAGTGTATTACTTTTAATAACCGAACTTCCATTTTTGAACATCTTTTCCATTACCAACGAAATGTCCATTGGTAAAAACCTCTTCATTTCTAGCAAAAATTCCGTTGGTAAAAGGCTTTCATTGCCAACAGAATTTTCATTGGTAAAAACCTTGAAATTGCCAATGGAAATTTCGTTGGTAATAGTCTTTTAGTTACCAACGAAAATTCTGCTCGTAAAAGCCTTGTAATTGCCAATGGATATTCTGTTGGTAGAAAGTTTGATAGAATGTCTTCATTACCAATGGAAATTCTATTGGTAAAAATATTGTCATAATTAGCAAAAATATAGGTATTACCAACATAATTTTTGACCAACGAACTATCCGTTGCTGAAATTATTTCCTAATACAACTTCAGTACCTTTCCGTTGGTGAATCTTAATTTATTATTTTTTAATAAAAATTGTTAGATCTGAGAATGTAACTGGCGATTCTATGGACAAAACAGGTTTAATTGTGTGTTTGTAAAAGTCATGGACTTAATTGAACATTGTTGTGAAAGTTATGGACTTAGGGTGCAATTTTGCAAAGTTAGTTGGGATGGACTAGGGTTCGAGCTCGAGGTTTAAATCAAGAATGCAGTGCCGAAATTTTGCTAGCTTCTCATACTGCCATTGCTCAAGCGAAAGTAACAGAACCTTTGTCGTTCACTTTTCGCCCCCTTGCTTTTTTCTAAGTTATCTCTCGAGCAAAAGTGTTATTTGGCCAAATCCTAGGTCACGTTTTGAAGAGTTTTAAATGATCTAAGATACTTATTTACCTCCAAGTATAAATAGCAAAGTCAGACGTGAGAAATAGAGGTTGCAACATTGATCTTTCATCTCCATAACATCCACAAGATTCTTGAAGTGATCCAAGGTGAAATTAACTAGAAAATTCATCAACTTAATTCTTGTGATCTAGCAACCTATCTTTGGGAAAAACATCAAGGTTCTCAAGGGCAAAATACCGTGCTTCCTTGAGTTGGTTGAGGAAGAGACTCTCTCATTGTAGGATTGAGAAAGGTGGATTAAAGCACAGTTACAAGCAAACAAACAGACAGTTCTTGGTGGTCCACTTTGGAGAGAGATTCATTAAAGACCAGGAGGCTGTAGGAGACAGCATATTAAGCTTCAAGAGGTAGACTTGGAGGTCTAGCAGGAGGTCAAAGGAATCTACGATAATTGGAAGCTGCAGGAGGTAGATCAGGAGTTCTAGAACTAGAGGTGTCTACGGCAGTAAATCGTAAGGCTATGGTAGTGGGTCTTAACGAGTGCAAGGATAGGCTTGTCATTGTATCCTCTGAATTATCTATAGTGAAGGTAACTAGCTTGGTCCCAGAGTTTTACCTATATTGGGGCTTTTCCATCATCAAATCTTGTGTTATTTATTACTTTCCACAATATTATAACTGCGGTATTCAAACATAGGAGTGTACGTTTAACCACCTAGATATCTAATTAAAGTAACTTGTTGCTTTGAATTAATTAATTCCACACGTAAGGTCAAAGTATTTGTAATCTGGAACGTAAACTCGATAAATCCTAAAAATTGTAGTGGTATTAGACTGTTCTAGATTCTTACAAAAATAACTAAAAATTTACTTTGAGCATCAACAACAGGGGGTTTTGTGCTCTTTCCCATGTGGTGAATGCGCCAAGTGATCTGCCACCAAGAGCAACTGTATAATTATCGCTGCTTTCAACCACATTTGTAGCCGTATTGAAGAAAATAAAGTTTGGTCAAAAATTCCATTTTTTTTTCGCAATATGAATCTCTCACATTGACCGATAATAACCCTCTTAACAATTCCCACCAACAATTACAATTAAAAAGTTGATTCCTATGCTATTTGAACAATTTTTGGTCCTCCAATAAAATAGACTTTGACTTGAACAGAATTTTAAAACATGCTTATATAATTTGCCGTTGGTCTAAGGATTAGAATTTCAGTATGAAAACTATAAAATGCTTCAAAATTGCATTGTTAAAACTAATTTCTACTTATTCAATGCAAAATATGTGTGGAGATTCATGTAAAGTATCATAAATTATTAAGTGATTGAAATCCCGACTCTCAATGGTCAAATCTTTCCTTCTTTCACTTGAAAGATGCACACCTTCGAACTTATTCTTTTGACTCTTTTTCCAATCTGTGATCTAAGGTTGAATTCATTTACTAACCCTTACCTTTTCTAGTTTGGTTAAATCTTAAATTGTAGCTTAACACATCAAGTAATGAGGATTCTCCATATTTTTTACTATTTCAACCTCCAGGAATGAACTAAGTTAGTAATCTCTTGTCGAAGATCCTATTCTCTCAAATAAGTGTCTAGGGCTTAATCAATGCATGTGTTGCATCTTCAATTTCAAGCACCTGCTTTTTATTGTAGGGCACCAGATTTTAGATATCCGCTTAATCATTTCAATCATAAAGTGATGTGAACCCGAATAGCTAAATTGCTATTGAACGGACAACTAAATTGAGATCAGATCCCAACAGGGTTTAATTAATAAATTACAACCCAAGCAACCAATAGTATATTAAATTATTGACCTCTTGACCACGAAAATCTATAAATCTCACCCCGAACTGTGGATTTGACAAAAGAATTTGACGAATCCAGCAACCCAACAAGAACAGCACCATGAGGGACCTCTTGATTACGTAACTAATTGAATTGCACATGGAATTTGAAAGCCACAAGATTGACAATCTTGATATGTTTGATTTTGTTCAACCAGAACAAAGAATTGGAAGCAAAGCCTCGCAAGTTTATTTATTTCTTCAATATCAAAAGTCTTGCATACAATAATGAAATGAAATTCTTATTTATACTAAAGTCTAGAAATATGGAAAAAAATGTGATTTAAGAGTCCTAAAATAATAAACTTGTCAAAAATAAGAAATTAAGTCAAAATAGGATTCTCGCGAGAAAATTGCAACCATGGTCCCGAAGTATACTATGTGGCTGCATAGAATAAATCTATGCGGTCACATAGATCAACCCGTTGTTGCCCTTTAATTCTTTGTCTCACTGCTTGTGACCGCATTGCTGGAATAACTATGCGGTCGTATAGTTGTCCAGTTGGGCTCCACTTACAATCTTCTCCGACAAGCTGGTCCCAATGGTTTTGGTCATCACTTCCACCACGAAACTTTTCATTTGGCTCGTCAACTCCACTCTTTTGAACTCTGTTTCCCGAATGCACATTAATTTGGTCTTGATGGCATAAATTATGCTCAATCCCCATCCCGATTCCTTGATTTGTAATCAATGAATTCTTGACCGACTTTGGCCTAACCAGGATCATATCATCCACTCTCTCTTCAAAAAGATTCGACCTCGAATCTTCACCTGGTTCATAGACTATACTCATTCCATCTGTTTGACCACTATCCAGCCCTTGTCGATGCTCCATAATTTTTCCAGTTGTTGCACATCAATGGGATACTCAAATGGCACCTTCTCATGCAATAAAGTTTTATGTTCCTTTACCACAGAATTATACAAAATGGAAAGGGGTTCGTTAGTCCTCACTATCTCACTCCCACTCTTAGGCTCATATTTTTCTGCATAGAGACTCACTTTAGCATTGTCTCTCCTCTCATCAGTCTACTTTTTCTTTCTCGCATGCATTTTTCTTTCTCCCTCACTTTTCAATTTCAACTGATCTTCATACACTTGCAGTGGTGTCAAAGGTACAAGTGTATTGGCTCTCCCATCCATGTCAAAACTGTACATATTTCTAAACCGATCATGCTTCACCTTTCTATCGTATTGCCACGGTCGAACCAATAGAATGTGGCCTGCATGCATTGGTACAACATCACACAACACTTTATTCTTATACTTCCCAATTAACAAATTCACTAACACCCTCTTGTTTACCTTAACCTCTCCATGATCATCCAACCACAGTAACCTATACGGTTTTGGGTATTTAATTGTTTTCGAATCTAACTTCTCAATTAAGGTGGTACTAGCTAAATATGTACACGAACTTTCATCAATTATTAAATTACATACCTTATTTTCCACATGGCATCTTGTGTGGAAAATAGTCTCCTGCTATTGCTCATCTTTGTCCATCTTGATTTGTGAATTGAGTGCATGCATCATCACCAATGTTTTCCCTTCAAGTGCATACTCTACCTCGTCACCATTACGAACATCTTTTAAATTGGGTATTCCATCTTCATCAATGTCAATCACCACCTCTCAATTGTCCTTCAAGATCATGGCTCGTTTGTTTGGACACTAAGAAGCATTGTGTCCCCTTCCCAAGCACTTGATGTCCTGACTCCTGGATTGCTGTGGTTTCGCCTTCGATGCAGCCTTGCTAGTAATGTCATCATTTCTCCTAGGTTGTTCAATTTTATTGTTTACAACAATCCCATCAATCTTTTCTTCATCCCATCTAGACCTCCAAGGTGAATTATGCCCCGTTTGATTTCTAGATGCTCCATTTCGCTTCAATTGCCTTTCAACATTCATTGCCATGTGTAATATGTCCTCTAACTCCACATAGTACTGCATCTTCACTACATTGGCAATATCCCGATTCAACCCATTCAATAACCGTGCCATGGTGGCTTCTCAGTCCTCTTCTACATTCGTCCGAATCATTAAAATTTTCATCCATTTGTGGTAATCCTCCACACTACTCGATCCTTGGCATAAACCCTGCAATCTTTGATGTAACTCCCTATAATAATGTCCCCGTATGAATCTTTTTCTCATAATAGCCTTCAACTCATCCCACATGCTTATCGGTCTCTCCCCATTCCTCTGTCGTGAAGTGACCACCTGATCCCACCAAGTGATGGCGTAATAAATGAACTCCAAGACTGCAAGCTTCACTTTTTTCTCCTCCGAATAGTTGTAACACTCAAATATTAGCTCCACTTTCTTCTCCCACTTTGAGAACACCTTCAGATCGCTCATATCCCTAAAAGTCGGAATGGACATTTTAGGTTGCCTATACCTCAAACACCGTCATCTCCTATGTTATGTCTACCCCTTCTTTCAAACCTACCAACTCTATTCCTCAATCTTCCCATCTCAACTTCTTCAAATTCATCCTCATCCCACTCACTACCATATCCACATTCATGTTGCATCTTCACCCTATGCTCTCATCTAACCGGCCTCCTAACATGTAGTATGTCTGCCTGTTGACCCCGGCTAAGGTTTGTAACTGTTGCGTCTAGCCTGTCCAACCTATTTTCCACATTGATTATCATGCACTCAAACTGTTGCATCATATCGTCCGCCATGTTATTTTGATTTTCCATCGTGCTCAAAGTGGATCCTTCCCGTTCTAACATTCTCACAATTTTTCTGCCTCACAGAATTTTTCATTGGGAATTTACTCAATTTTAGCTTTTACCCTCAATTGATCTCACCACTCACTCTTTTACTAGCTTCCGATTCAATGTCCCAAGCACAAATCCCAAACTCAACCACTGAATTAATTCTTGAAGAATTTCAATAAGATTGTGCGAGATTCAAGATTCAAGAATTTAAAAGGGACTAAAGGAATTGGATAGAATTTTGGAGGGACTTAAATTTTTTTTTAATGAACAGTAATTTTTTTCAAAAACTCGTGAACAGTACTTTCATACGGAATGAACATTGCAAGAGCGGTTATTTTTTTAAAAAAAAACACAAAAACAGTTAACTAGATGGACTTGTAGATCTAAGACTCAAAACAAAAATATATATATATAAAATTAAAGGGATATAACCTTAATTTTTGTGCCTAAGCTCTGATACCACTTAATGTGAACTCGGACGGATAGCTAGATTACTATTGAACCCACAACCAAATTGAGATTGGATCCCAAGAAAGCCAACACTCAAAGGTTTAGGATTTAATTTATAAATGACGACCTAAGAAACCAATAGTATATTAAACTAATGAACTCTTGATCATGAAAATCTATAAATCTCACCCGGATTGTAGATTTGACACAAGAATTTGACGTATCAAACAACCCAACAAGAACGGCGCTGTGAAGGACCTCTTGATTATGCAACTAATTGAATCGCACCTGAAATTTGAATGCCACAAGATTGAGAATCTTGATATGTTCGATTTTGGTCAATCCAAAACAAAGAATTGGAAGCAAAGCCTCACGATTTTATTTCTTCAATATCAAAAGTCTTGCATACAATAATGAAATAAAATTCCTATTTATACTAAAGTCTAGGAATATGGGGAAAAATGTGATTTAAGAGTCCTAAAATAATAAACTTTCCAAAATAAGAAATTGAGTAAAAATAGGATTCTCACGAGAAAATTTGCAACTTTGGTCCCGAAGTATACTATGTGGCCACATAGAATAAATCTATGTTGTTGCATATATCAATCCATTGCTGCCCTTTAATTCCTTGCCTCACTGCTTGTGATCGCATTGCTGGAACAACTATACGGCCACATAGTTGTCCGGTTGGGCTCCACTTCCAGTCTTCTCCAACAAGCCGGTCCCAATGGTTTTGGTCTTCACTTCCAACACAAAACTTGTCACTTGACTCATCAACTCCACTTTTTTGAACTCCATTTCCTGAACATGTATTAATATGGTCTTGATGGCATAAATTAAGCTCAATCCCCATCCCGATGCCTTGATTCGCAATCAATGAATTCTCGACCGACTTTGGCCTAACCTGGATCATATCATAAAGGCTATGAAAAGACGTTTTATAGTAAGATAGTTGTTTTTAATGCAATGATTAGTACAATGCCTCTTATTGAACACTCGTTTTAAAAAAAATTGACCATAACTTAAGATTTTCACCTAATTTTCATCTTATTAATGATCCACACAAATTTTAATACACATTGAATCCACATTTATCTTAGTGTTTCTCTACAATAGCTCAATCTCTCCAAAACTGTCACAGAATTGGTTTAATGATATATAATTTAATGGTTGTTTGGATTTAGCATCTAAGGTCCCCTATAATTTTATTTTCATATCAATACTTCACTATGCAAAACATAGATCTTATACGTAAAAATATCAAGTTCCACATGAACAAGCGTAAATCAACCCAACATGCAAATTTTTTCGACTTTATAATCTAACACTTTGTTCCAAACATACACCTCATAGTAGGCGAATTTATCTAACCCACACACGCACACAAAAGCAATATTAAAGCTGAAAATTATTTTTTTCACGCGAACTAGCACAAAAAATAGTAGAAATAGATAAAAACTCGATATTTTCATACCCTAAACTAATAACCGATATTGCCTTCAATGATTACAATGTAACAAGCAATATATAAAAACTAAGGGCAAAGAAGGGAAAGTACTCCACTAATATAAATTTGTAGGTGGGGGATAGATTGACATGAAAGTGTGAGATCACTTGCTATGTATTTTTCTTGTCTAGTTTCTTCAAGTGTCATGTTTTTTCAAAATAAAAAATCAATCATAACATGGAACAATTTACATTAATTTCAAACATAGCCTTAGGAAAATATGGGGATAAAGATATCCTATACTGCTAAAAGAAATAACAATTAATAAAACGCTAAAAGCAATAAAATTTACAAAACTAATTCATTAATTTACAAAATTAATGAAATTTACTAATCATATATTCTAGGAAGCAAAATAAATAAAAAAAGGATGAAAATTGGGATGCCTCCAAATAAGTGCTTATTTTATAATCGCTAGCTTGACTTTGGCAATCAGCATCATGGAATTTTGAAGAAAGCTTTTGATGCCTTGCTCAATTTGCTTCTTTTGAATTTGCTCTATTTTTCGTTGATTCTCTAAATATTAACATTGCTTCCTTAATATGATATGAATTCCCTATTCTACCTGATTCAAAATAAATTACGTAGACTTCTTCCTCCTCCTCATACATAATTACAAATTCAGTTGATGGGCAATCCTCATAGTGGAAAGAATGTGTGTTTATTTCATCTTCATTAATTGCAACTTCTTTTCTTGGTTAAATTTCAATAATTTTATCATCCTCTTTCTTTGTTTTTTCAAGGGGATTATATCCCCACCTTTAATATTAGCTCTAGTATATGACATCTCCTACATGCATTTTACATTCAATCAACTTGGCAAAATTCATTATAATATTTCGAAAGTACCTTCTTGTTCGACCTGGAAGGACCAACTCCCTCAAGTAAGTCTACAGATAATGCTCATCAACAGGCATGTAGCTTTCATTAGATTTGCCAAATACTTGTTTTTGACAACGTAAATATTGTTGAAATTGTAGAAGCTTGAACCTCAGGGGGTCTTGCGCGTATACCAGCAGTACCCAATATAATGCAACCCACAACAAAATTAAAAATATATATCTTCTATAAGTATATAGTCCTCGTCCATGCTATGATTATTTATTGCAAAGTTTTACTCTTCTGCTAACATCAAAATCTCACAAACGCTGTTGAATAATTGAAAGAATACCAGATACAAGAAAGATGAGGATGGGTAGTCAAAATTAACAAAAGAGTGTATAATCTAATAGGGAATAATTTTCAATACAAAGGTACTTGTTTTGTGAAGAATCTGAATTATATATCACAAAAGAGTTTTTGATATGATTTATGCTAAATTAATCTAATGGATGATTGTATTGGAATTCGAATTCACCTATTGCTATTTATTTCAATACTCAATTATGTAATTTATTAGTATTCACACATTCTTGACAATCGATAAAACTATGATATATAATTTTCTTTTGCAAGACTAGATAAATATTATAACCACGACTCGAATATATTTCAGCTCTAATTCGTATTATTAGAATGCATTAAATTTTAGATTATCTACATGATTGCGTACTTTATAAATATTCTTCCTAACATCTATTAAACATATATTTGTTTTGTTGCATTCTAAATATATTGTGAGTCTCTTAACACTACAACAAGCAACTAATTATCTAATTGGTGATCAAGTAATTAAATACTGCAATGAATATTCAAAATTAATCAAGAAATACTAAGCTACTAGTTTTGAATTAAAATATATAAGCACTTTGGATAATTTTCATCCAATATAATTAATTTAGCTTAATACGTTTATAATGATAAAACAATAAGAAGAATAGAAATGTATCACCTAGAATTTATAAATACAAGAAAGAGATCTCATGATCTAATTCTTGTTCTTGATTACCCAACTAGACAATTGATTCTTCCAGTTCTTGATGTTTCTTGATTTAATCCACATGGTAGATTTATTCTTCCCTTCAACGAATATTGAATTGGCCCCTCGTTTCTTGATGAATTTAATGATATGAATGGATTTGAGAATTGAGAGACAGATTGTAACTCTCATAGGTTCCCAGCTATATGGTAGCGATGCCAATAGGGTTAGTGCATAGACCTCATCATCAAATTTAATATTGACCAAGACCGACTGATTGATAAATTGTATTCAGTTTATAAAGACATTATACTAGTAGCGCACCTTCAACCATGTTTAAATTTTTTCATTAGATATACGTTGTTATATGTAGAAGACTTCTCATACTTATGGGACAATACCTTCATCAAATTCCATATAGTTTTCTTTACCACTATGTTGTGACCAACATTCTTTGACAGTGTCAATCACATAAAACCCAACACCAGACGATCAAGCAGTTTCCAATAATCATTTGCCATTCCTATGCACTTTTTATTTGAAAAAGGATGTTTGAATTTTTTACTAATATAATCCTCGATCTGCATCATCGAGAACGCAAAATACCATCAAACTTGTTGAACCCTTATGACGTTCCTTCTTCACCTATCATTGCTCTCATTCAAAATCAAAAGCTCTGATACCATTTGTTGAGAATTAAAAACCCTAACTCTATTACACAAAGAGAAAATAATTTAAAGAAAGAAAAATAAACAATCATGAATAAGCAAAATTTATAGAGGTTGGTTTCAATGTGAGACTTCGTAATCTTCCATTGCTGCATTAATTCAATATAATGAAAAGAGGTTTGCAAACAAAATATAAATCCTATCTCCTCTATCCTCTCTTTCTCTCTCTATTTGATGGTAATAAAAAAACTAAGGAGGGCTCCCTATCTATAAGATAAAATAGGGCAAAACTTAATTTTACAATGATTCATATTCCTTAATATAATTACACAAGAATTAGGCTCCTCAGTTTAATAATAATTAGGACTCCAATTCAAACATAAAATTTTAAATAACCCTTAATGACTTAGGCTTCACAACTTAACAATATGTAGTTTACAATTGTTAAGAACAGAATTGAGAAATTTTCAAATTGGCACAAATTGGTTTATAAATATCAAGTTGTGGTAGATGTATTGATTTTTCTTATGCAACATCAAATTTGTGGGAAGCTGTTAAAGTTTCTAAAATTTTCTCTTAATGGCATTCATAAAATCAATATTGCTTAGTTAGGTGTCAGTCATCGTTCTCCCAACAAGCACCTTCCACTACCCCTGCTCATACTTCTTTTCCGGTACAAATCACCTCCCTTTAATGGTGAGTCCTACCCACTGAAGCCATTTTATTCTTCCATAATGCATCTGGCACAATTGTATGATTGATATAAAAAATTGCTCCTCCAGCCAACTCCAAACCATGCAAGTTACTACTACAAGTTATTTATTTAACTCTGTGTCCAATATAGTATAAACTTTAGTAACTAAAAGATCGCTTGTTTTTGAAGGTTCCACAGACAATGCAATGGCGTTTGTTTTCATTTTTCGGCAAAAAATCATTGTTTTGGATTATTTTTCCCTTGAGCTCTTGGGCATTGTGGGTTGTTTCTTGCATTGCTGCAGTTTTTGAAACTTTATGATGAATAATGGTGGTGCTAAAGCGATATATTTAAATATATCATTATTTATGGATCTACAGATTTGGTCAGCTCTTGATATAATTGGCTTATCTTTTAAAAATATCAGTACTAGAAGGCCATTGTGTGGGTTGGCCACTAGGATTAGGGTAATCGTATGGGGGTAACAATTACCTATTGCTTTAGTTTAGGAATTGCTTGCCCTGATTTGTTACATGTTTGAAGTTCACTACAACAAAAATTGTCTTTTACAACGTTCAAAAAATGTTGCGAAAGGTCTTTTGCAGTGTTTTATCGTATGCTAGAAACCTTGACATTGCCGTAGAGTGGAAGATATGGCAATGTTTTTTTGCAACGTTTTTTTCGCGTTGTAAATAACCTTTTGGCAACTTTTTTTTCGTTGCAAATTACTTTTTGCAACGTTCAAATAAGTTTTTTTGAGCTTTATCTATGCTTTTATCTTTATTTTTTGCAACTTCTTTTGAACATTGCCGTAGGTCATTTTACATTTTTTTTAAAATTTTCATAACAGAAGATAACTATATCAAATAACTACAATAATTATTATTAATTGAACTCCAAATGTAACAATATTCGTACAAAATCTAGATCCAAAATTCTAAAACACCTAAAAATTCAATACATTTTCCAAAAAAAAAAAAAAAAAACTAAGTAGTGAGTAAAACCACCTCATCGGCCTCCCTAATTTTCTTCTCAGCAATATTTGACACGAGTTTGCCTTTAGTATAGATCCTGTCCTATGAAAAAAGAAGATAAAGATAGATACCATATTTTAGGCATTTGCCCCAATTATAATAGAGAAAAAAGCAAAGAAAAATAAGTATGTTGACGAAAAAGTTTTAATATCTTGACAGCTCAAACTTCAACTCCACCACAAAAACATTATCTAGATAAAAGGAGGTTGCTCAGAAGTATATCACACATCCATCTTGAGTCGACTAAACACCTATAGCTACCCTATCATTTATAACCCAATAGAAAGGCGTGAGACAAACTAAAATGCCAAGCAAGATAAAGATAACTGCTAACCTTGTGTGTAAAACCTTGCTATTAACATGGTATAATGAAACTTTGGCTGATCACTGCTTCAACTTTGGGATGTGTTCTGGAAGGGCAACTTGAAATTTATTTTTCTTTCTGTTCATAGATTTAAAGCCTAATGCCCTGGTCTAATGATGAAAATTCTTCTTCCAAGTTCCTCGACAAAAACTCCATTCTTGTATAACAACCTACACAAAAATCATTTGCAACTATTAACTAAAATAACAAAATCCCTTGGAGCATTTCAATCATTTTTACAAAACTTATATGCTTAACCTAATCATTCATCGATTTCTGGCTAATTTCTTCAATCCTATATTACTAGATTAATTTCCTGCTTCAGGTGCCAAACCGTAGCCTAAAAAATTAATCTACATTTCCTTTTCTTTTTTCTTTTTTTCTATATTTTCAGTTGATCTTATGGCCAAAAATTCAATATAAAATGACCTATACACAGTACACGTTATATTATGCCTTGGATAACAGTGAAAATTGATAAAACCAAAACTTTCTCTAGCTAATCATACAAAGAACTTCAAATCCTCCAGGTAAGTTGACATTAATCCAAATCTCAGCACATTTTAACAATGCATAGACTTAGATAATTTTGAAAATTTTAATTCAATGCATAGACTTAGATAATTTTGAACAATAGTGGAAATCTAAACAGCAAGTGCAAAGGTCATCAGAACCGCCAGTGCCGCCACAGAGTGCACAGCCGACTTACTCCCACAAGATAACATCTCCAAACTAATATGGATCACATTTACTGTTGACAGCATAGAAAACAGGCACCCCATCATAGAACCAATGACGGAGGCCAACATCCCAAACCTTAACACCTTCAAATTTATATGGGACCTAAAGATCTCATCCACATCCTTGCTATTCAACAAATTAATGGCCAATTAAGGCCTTGGGCCGCTAGAGAAGAAAATAGAAAGAAGCTGAAAGACACGACCTCGAAAATGGAGTTTCTCAGCCACGTCGATATGTTTTTGAGGCTGTGCTGACCGGGAGTCATCAATGAGAGACCCACAAAGACTGCTACAGTAAAGAGGGAATTAACATTTACCAGGCCATCTACGGCGGTGAGATGGATGCTGGTGGTGGTAGTTGATTCTCTTGGGTAAGATTTAGATCTGCACAAATCAAGAAAGAAAAATCCCATCAGAATCTTGAATTCATTTATGAATAACGTACAGATAGTGGTACTTATAGAGACATGATTAGGTGTTCTTGGGGTATGAAATATGTATTTCCAGCTTGAAATTTTGCTGATTCTTGGAGGGTTTAGGGTTGTGTGTGTTTGTGACTTTGTGAGTGGGAGAGAGAGCAAGAGAGATAAATATAAGGTTAGGGTTGTGAGTGTGACTTTCTGTTGTCTATTTTGGTTTTGTCCCTTTTTTCTTACTTCTAAATGGTGGGTTGGGTCGGTCAGTTCCAGTCAGTTTTCATGGGTCAACCCATGACTCAACTCGATCGAACCGCGGTGGTCACCCAAAAATTGAACCCAACTGTAAAATTAAAATTTTGGATCTTTTGGTATTCGTTTGGATGTGTTTTTCATGGTAATTGTCAATTAAAGCGATAGAATTTGTTATAATAGGGGATAGAATTTGTTTCAATTGCCAAAATAAATAAATAAATAAAACCTAAAAAACCTAAAACAACCGCTTATTGTGATCAAGACATGAAGGAGAAATTGTGGATTGAAGAAAGAGAGAAATTAGTTAATGTAATTGAGTTTTGGTAATATTTTTAAAATAAATGCTGCCAATGTTACTTTTCGCAACGTTTTTTGAATGTTGCAAAAAGTTTTATTTTTTGCAACGTTCAAAAAATGTTGCCATAAGCTAAACTTTTTGCAATGTTTTCTTCAAAACTCAATTACATTAACTAATTGCAACATTCACTTATTTAAATGTTGCAATAGACCCCTTTAGCAATACTTAACTAACGAATGTTGTCTTTTATGTGTTGCAAATGACCATTTTTTGTGTAGTGGTTGATAATTGATTCTCTGATTTAATTTCCAATTAAGTCACTATGTGAGACTTACATTGTGTGATAAATTAGTTTGTTGGCATATCTCTGTGTTGCATTGATTATTCCATTAAAACACCAAGACTTTACCCATTTGATCATTCTCTTGATTTGAGATCGTGAATCTCACGAAACCGCGTAAATCTAAAACAATGTATATTGTGACGATTGGACTAGTTTTTGTGCTCTAATTGTGTATTTATATATTTTTGGTTAATCTATATCCAAAATGACTATATATTTTGGTTAGAGGATTTTCATTGGAAAATGAGCATTTTCAATTTGGCAACAAAATTTGAGAAATTTTGGCTCAATAAAAAGTTTCGAAAGTCAGAGATGGCAAATTTTTTGCTGATTTGTCAAAAGAATAAAAAGAAGAATCTAAAAAACTTACTTACACTTCAATTATTTTACATTTGTCAAGTGTTGTTTTAATAAAAGTTGGTAAACTTAAAACTATGAAAGACTTTGGAAAAAGTTGGAAAACTTATATTTGCTCAAGTGTACTCCTAACAAACTTTACTTACTTGAGAGGTTTTTTTTTTTTCTTAGTTTTAAAATGGATCCTCCAATGGATCTAGATGATATTTGGATGTTTTTAGCAAATTTGTATAAGATTATTAACTGTAATGAAAAAGTCTCTAAAGCCTGTAAGGCCATTATTTTGCTCAATTCTATGCTTACTACCTATAAGGAGGTTAAGAATGCTATTAATTATGGTAGGGAGATGTTAATACCTAAGATTGTCATAGATTTCTTTAGAAGTAAGGAAATAAAGATTAAGACTGAGAAATAGGATAAGAAGAGTAGTATGTTACACATGATGAGAAGTATACACTTTAAGCAAAACAATCATATAAGGGCTCAATACAATAGTAACTTGAGTAGCAACTTGAGTGATGAGGATGGTAGAAAGAAGGGCACAAGTTAGAACAAGTCTAAGTCTTGTACAAATGGCAGACGTTATTATATCTATTGTACCATTGTACATATTATAAAGAAACGAACTAAGAAGAAAGGCAAGCAAAAATATAAGAAGCGAGATGAGGCAAATGTTGCTATTAGGTCCAGGTATGAATGAGTAATGTTTATTGATAGTAAACCTAATTACTATATTTGTATCTGTGTGAAATCCCATTCTTATGAACCATTGCTTGATTCGCAGCATCATTTTATGTTATATTTCAATATGATTGATATGTGTTTTTGCATGAATTTGAGGGTGATCTTATTACCGTGTATAATGTGTTAGCATGCATAGTGGTTGGGATGCATTAAAGTAAGTGTCTTTTGGTAATATGGTGTATAGATGTCTAAGGGTGCACCTATGATATGTATGTACGAGAGTATGGAGAATGACACTTGAATCACAAGAAGTGAGGTGATTAAATGATTGAAATCTTGTATCTATTAGAATCTTGAACGATGGAGTGAGAGGGTGACACTCTTATCACTTCTATTAGGTGGATATCCATTATTCACTTAGGTTGAGAAAGGTGATATAGTGATAGAGATAGGATCTATTGTGGTTTACCAATTAGGCATGAGGAATGACCAGTCTAGTGAACAAGGTTAGTAATAAGATACGTATTCTCGAGATATGAGCTACATGGTTAGTAATAAAATTGAAGTTGGCATATAAGAACTCGCTAAAAATAACTCTTTTGAGGTTATATATGATGCTTACATATTTCGAAAGCTTATTTATTGGGATGAAAGTTTCAAAAGAAAGCTATTGAATCTTAATATGTGACCATTGTTATAGTGAAAAGAAAAAGGGAGGTGAAGATTTCGAGTAATATGAAAGGTCGTATCTTGAACTTTCAATTGGGAAATAATTGAATTTTTCTATGATGGGGTAAAATGAAAAGTTGAGAATATCATATATTGCTCCTTGAGGTGTTATTTAAAACTTGGGCCTAATTGTTTTATGGTGGAGTTGCAACGGTCATTTGGTATTAAAGAAAGTATTGTCTATTTCTAAGGCTTAGTAAATAGATATTAGATTTAACTTGTGCTTTGAGGTTATCGGTGAAATTATAAAGATCTCAGCTCGGAAAAGCCAAATAAGATGCAAGATATGAAAGAATGAATTGTGTCTAGTTAAAGTTATTACAGAAAGTCATTCATTGGGTATGCTTTGTACATTTGGGTATTCAAATCTTAGTTGATTGAATTTCGAGGACGAAATTCTTTGAAGGTGGTAAGATTGTTACACCTCACTCAATTACAGTCAAAGTCAATGAATTATATAGTTAAAGTTAAAGCCAAATAAGGATTTAAGTTGAAGGAATGATTTTCATGGGGTTTAAATTTGAAATTGCTAGTACTTAAGAGGACCTGAAATGATATAAAAATAAATTTTGGGATTTAGCTTCTAGTATGATAAATAAGATGACTAAATGTTAAATTATATGAAGGTTGGGGACTTGTATTGTAATTATAGTTATGGGGTGAAATATGAAATACCTTAATTTAATATTTAAAAAAAAAAAAGAAAAAAGAAACTGTAGGCAGTTATGCCCAAAACAAATCCATTCCCATTACATTAATATATATGTGTAATCCAATACCAAAGACACACACAAAACACGTACAGAGAGAGAAAGTGAACCAAAGAGAAAAGGAAGAGAAAAGAGAAAGGAAAAAGATAAAAAAAGGGGGGGAAGAAGAAGAAGAAGAAGAAATTTTTTTGCCAACATGTTAGGAATTAAGTGGTCTACATTATTAGGATTGAATTCCTCAATTTTGAAAGGTAAGTAAAAAGTTACTTATTATCAAGTCATGTTTGATTTTATAGTTGTTAGATTGTTAGATTAAATTTAATTTTATTTAAGGGGTTAAGTGTAATAAACTATGAAATTGAGTAAGATAAAGAAAAACTAGTTTTAGTTATTAAAGAGACTGTAGAAATAGCCCAAACGTGAAATGATTAAGTTTGGGTATCGCCTATTTAATTATTGAAATTATTTAAAATAATTAATTATTTATTTAAAAATTATATTATATTTCAGGCGGAGATACAGATATCGGGATAGCGTACCAATCTAGTTGATTTTGGCATACATAGTTCTATGAGTGAAAAAATATAAATATTTTTTAAAATATTTATAAATTAAGTATATTGTCAAAGTATGTGCAATTATGTGTTCGAATTATATAGTTATTATGGAAATCTCTTTTATTATGATACATGTGGAATATCAAAGATTATTTATGGCATATTTGTGACTTGCTATATAAGACATGTGATATTGAGATTTGTTTGGTATGTGAGACATGTAATATTGAGATCGGCCAGAAAAGTACCAATGATTATATACTTCTTCTAGTTCACAAAGGGCCCTTGGCCGTGTTCTATCTTACACGGAGGGTCTTGACCTGACATTGGTCTTGATCGTGTACATATAGTTTACAGAGGGGCCTTGACCATATTCTAGAATTGACTTACAGAGGTCTTTGGGACCGGCTTTTGTTCACGGCGGGGGCCAAAGGCCCATGGCGAAAGTTCTTAGCCCGAAAGGCAGATTACATATTTCAGTCAAAGGCTACATTTTTTGTGGATTTTTCAGCACGTTTGATGTGATGAGATTATAGCATGGTTATCAGTTGATATTTATATCATGATTTTGAGATGATATTTTACGACCTTATGTGAATATTTCACTTTTGGTTATAATTACATGATGTTATCTTGTGAACTATTAAATGATATGAACTCGATTTTCGATAGAAATGTAAAATTGAAAAAGTACAATTATTTTCAAACTTCTCCACTCAAAGCTATCAACTCATATATTTTCTCACGATTTTTCCTACATGTAGCAATTGATTCTTTTTAGTTGGAAGAGCCTAGTGATTTCGGAATGAGAGCCACACGACATGTTGAATATTATAACTCATATTGATGAAACACGAAGTAAATATTTTGGGTCCATCGCATTATATTTTATATAAGCATTTGATTTTGTTGCATTTTTTTGAAATAACTCATAGTCAGCCTTAGTGATAAATTTGACATCTAGTCGGCATCTATCATGGGTGCACGACACGTTTCGGGTCCACTACGATTATTTGGGACAGGTCGTGTCAAATGTGTTAGGGAAATACATGTGACAGAAAATGTCATGTGATATGACAAAACCAAACTTGTTCATTTACCGTGAAACTATAATCCCTTTGTCAATATGATTCGATCCATTATGAAATATGGAAATGTGTCAATCTTGATTATCGATCATATCTTTCACTTCACTATTAAGTCAATATAGGCTGAAAACTCATTTTCGACTTATGAATACACCTTGACCAAGGATTTTATTATCGACTTAATTGAATAAAATGCATATCATAATCTCTTGCTATCTAAGAGTGATGAATCCTCTATTGATCATTCACAACCTTCATATGATTCTTGATATACCTAAATGATGTTAGTGGCCTTTGGTAGAGCAACATCCAACATCGCCAAAGCATGACTGTCCTCATATAAAGCACTATGATGGCCTCAAGTCAAAGGACCAATCCCATTACCGAACGTTAGAGATTAACCAACGACACTCAGATAGTTATCCATGTGGAATCTCTCGGCAAGTCTCCAATGTTTTGTTCTATAACAAAACATCCACGTATTCATTCAAGTGTCACTACATTTTACCTTGTGAGATCAGCTACTTACTTCACAAGTAAGAAATACCACACGTGATGGTGTATCCGTAATAGCGATATATGTATCTCGTCATTACTTATGACTACGGATGATTTAAGATTCAATCATATGTAATTTGTATCTCACAATCATAATTGCTTGTGATTAACAAATTGCTAAGATTTGAATCTACGGATTCCATTATTTAATTCAATTGAATATTAATTAATTAAATAATAGATCTGCCATAAATCACATCAACTATTTATTAAAAGCGTTTTTGTCCAAGGTCAATTGGACCTATGGCATAACACTTAAAATATCTTCTTCGCATGTTTTATGTATTTTTTATTGAGTACTGTCTTTATATGTTTCTACTTGAGTTTTCTTGAAGCTCACTCTTAGTGAGTACATGGAGCAGAAATGGAATTTGTTCCAGGTATGAGACATGAGGCAAGATCTGTAATTCAATTTTTATTTGGTTACTTATTTATGCAAGTATAAACATGGTGCTGTTTGCTTGCGGGTTCATTGAATATTAAGGTGAAGATTTGTTAGATTTTGATACCAATAAATTCGAGTGGTGAAGTTAAAATATTTGTTGGATTAATTATATCTACACACAATTGATTGGCTCGACTCGAGAACAAATTGGACTGGAAGCAACTATTAATTTGTGTTGCTCATGGCCCGTTCATTAGTTAAGACGAACCTTTAGTTTATTAGCCCACTATTATGTATTATGCCTTGGCCCAACTAGAGTTTCCAAACTAATCCTATATATTTGCTTTCTTGTTGAGGCCGCGTTGAGTAGTTTGCAATAGAGTGAAAAAGAAGAGCAGTCGTTCTTGGTGTGTTTGATGTTCCCACGCTTTGTTTCTTCTTCCTCTCTTTGTGATATTGCAGTCACAATCTTAATCCTTTGTGAATTACACACGAGAGGCAACTAGAGTGAAGTTTAGTTGTGGGTTTCAAGCAATCTTTGGTCGGTGTTCGATTGGTTATTTTTGTGTTAATTGAGCCTGATTTTCACAAGATTTGAAGTATTTCGGCTACATAATGAATCAATATAGATTTGCAGGTACAACAAAAGACATTCTGTCAAATGATTGATATAAAGAAATTCAGAATGCTACAATGAGAAAGAAAGTTTAGCAATTCTTGAAGAAAAAAGAGAATCCAAAATTATTAATGCTGCACAATAAAGGAAAAAACGAATGCTCAATCTGTGATTAATTGATGATCGATTCTTTTAACATATTATACAAATAATATATTAGTTATTCTGAGGTTGAGTGGGATGTTAATAATCTATATTTCAATTCGGAGAACACTTTTTTTTTATTATTATTATTATTTTTTTCTGAATATAGATAGTTGATTTTGTTTCTAATAGGACTTCTATCCATGTTTATCAGGAAAATAGCTAACTTATGGATTGTCTAGAGAAAAACTTGATTAATTATCAATATTCACACAAATGTCAAAAATGAACCTCAAACTTGTATATATTTTGAGCATTATGATAATACAGCAGAATATACTTCTTTTATTGCATTTAATGATACCCGAAGCTTAGTTGCATTTTTGTTCATCAAAAACTCTCATTTTTCATGGAATCGTACACTTTATTTCTTAAAAGGAGAATGCTATTATCACTATGTAAGCTCTATAATTCTATGATGTGTTATGATAATAAATATTATTTAATATATTTATTTAATATATCAATTTATGTTGTGATAACTCATCAAAAAGTACATTTTTAAATATAAGAATTATGATAAAGAAATATTAGAATTTTTGACGGGTCAATAGCATGTCTTTTTTCATATAAGCATACTATTAGAAGCAATAGGATGTTCCACTTCCGAAGATGCCTCATCACAAACACACATTCCTAATGGAGCCTCAAGATAGCCTTGTGGGTCAAAAAAACGGTCATGCACAATCTTAACACAATGTACATGCTTATTGTGACATTCGTATATGCAATAGTCCCATTCTGACATATCTCCCATGCTTTCATAGTCGCAAAATGACATACAATCTTTTACCTTGCAGTTGCTGCTCATGGCTAAATTGGAATTTAGACATATTGCAGTAAACAATATTAGCCCAAGCAACATATTCCTTTGTGTGTACATGTCTAAATTTGTTTATTATATGCTTGTAATGCATTTAATTCTTAAATAGATGACTATATATAAGAAGCACTTTGTGGATGTAAATCATGTATGTAAAGGTAAGTTATAAATGCTAGTGTTTATTGTTTCGTTCTAATTTAGTTTTGATATTAGCACGCATTGTAACTTATCGTAATAAAGTCGTATTAATTGACTTTTTGAATGCATGCTTACAAATTTATCCTCTATAAAGTGAAACTGAAAAAGATAATTCTAGGGGCGGGGCGGTGGGGGCCCTCAAGGTTGGGGTTCAACAATTTTATTAATTCTATTTACTGATTAGTATATGTTATTAGTAAACAAATTCTAATTTATTTCGTAATTAATGTGATTCCATAATTACTTAATATAAAGACTTAGATATTTTAGGCAGTTGAAACGCCCCAAAATGGAATTGCTATAGTAATAAGAATGACATCGTTCCTATTGATAAGAAAAATTACCAGAAACTAATTTCAAATGAATTAGTTTAACCTCTCTAATTCAATTGCATCAGTTCCAATATTCATCCCAACACTCAACGGCTAGAAGATTGTTTGATTTTATTTTTATTTTTATTATTTTTTTGGTTGTAAATAACAGCTCCTTGATGCATAAATTTTGTAGGTGGCATAGCAAAAGCAACAAAACGAGAAATAAAAATTTCCAGCTTATCTTTCTAATATGTTCTCTTTTCTGTTATGCCACCATGACAAAAACATCAGAGCCTAAACTTACCATTCCAAACATCCACTATATGTCAGCCTAATTTCCACCAAACTCACCACTTCAAATTATATTCTATAGACATCTCTGGTTCTTCCCCTTATTTAAAGTTTTCGACTGGAACATCATATCGTTGAAGATGCTGTGATTCCATAAAAAATAATAAAAGAAGGAGATGAAAAGGAGGTTGTAAATCTGTAGTTTGTTTGTTGGAAAACAACGATAGATTGCTAATCTACTTAATGTTAAGACTTAGGGATCCATCTTAAAAGGTCAACCTTGTAGCCCAATATCTTATAAGTTGGTCTATGTTTTTATCTTTAATTGACGTGGGATTTTATCCCTTAACATGACCCGGGGTTCCGTCTTAAAACGTCAACCTTGTTAAAAGGAGTAGCCCAAAACCTTATAAGTTGGTTTATGTTTTTATTTTTAATCGATGTGAGATTTTATGCCTTAACATGCCCTTCAAGAAAGTGGCTTGTTTTGAGAAGACCAATCTTGAAATCAGTATGCTCATTTACTGAGTTTTAATAGGATCAAATCGCTTGTTGGAGCTTAATGGGCTCTGATACCATGTTAAGACCTAGGATTCCATATTAAAAGGTCAACATTATTAAGAGGAATAGTTCAAAATCTTAAAAGTTGGTCTATGCTTTTAGCTTTAATCGCTGTGGGATTTCCTTCAATTTGGTCTCGGGAATGGTCTATGTGGTTGCACGCCTTTTATACTATGTGATTGCGTAGTATTAAATTTCAACACCAACTTTTTCATGTTTAGAATTTTGTGACGATTCCGGATTGTACTAATGGGTGAAAATCGGACACTCAAGCTGAAAGTTATGCCCGTTTTAATCTAAGGCTTGAATCAAGTTGCTCCAATTTGTTTCGACTCTCGACCCCAATGTAAAAATTGTCCCATTTTGTGTCACGAGCGATGTTTCATCAATTATGTATTGAACAAGTAATCCCATCGCTCGTTTCACCCACTTTGCTCTCAATCTCATCATCAGTCTGTCTTCGATTATCAACGGGTCTCGTTCAGGGCTCGTCCTTATTGGGCTCGACTAGTGTCATATCATCCCCTCCCTCTTTAAAAGAATTCATCCTCGAATTTGCATCTGCATAAAAAAGAGAGAGAGATATCAGACACATTAAATGTTGCTGAAATATTATACTCTCCTGGAAGATCTAGTTTTTAAGCATCGTCGTTGATCTTTTCAGTGACTTGAAGTGGACTGTCTCTTCGAGATTGCAATTTTGACTTCCATTGGTCTAGAAAACGCTCCTTTCTGAATTGCACTCAAACCCAATCACATGTTTCGAATGTTAAGTGTTTTATCCCCTTGTTTGCCTATGACGCAACAAGCTTGTTTTTATTCTCGATTTGCAACTTGACTTTTTCATGAAGCGATCTCCCCAATTCTGCTTTCTTTAAACTACCACGTTGATTCACAGGTAACGAAATTAAATCCAATAGTGTTAGCAGATTAAACCATAAACAATTTCAAAAGGAGAAAATGAAAGTGGTAGAATGAGTAGCACGATTATATACAAATTCAATAAAAGGTAAACAATCTTCCCAATTTTTCAAGTTCCTGTTGATTACCATATGCTGCAATTGAATCATCGTCCTATTGATTACTTCAGTTTGCCCATTAGTTTTTGGGTGACAAGTCGTAGAAAAAATAATTTTGCACCTAACTTACCCCACAAAACTCGCCAAAAGTGACTTAAAATTTCACGTCTCTATCCGACTCTATACTTTTTGGAATCCCTTGAAAACACACCACCTCCTTAAAGAACAAGTCAATTATATATCTGGCATCGTCGTTTTGTGACATGGTGTAAAGTGCGCCACTTTACCGAATCTATCTACCATGCAAACTTTTATTGGTTCTAAATTGTTTGGTTTTGAACACATTAAGGAATTGTATTTAAAGGATGTAGATTTTTCTGAAGTTTATAAATCTTGTCATAAGAGGGCTATTGATAAATTCTTTAAATACGAGGGTAATTTATTTCGGGAAAATAATCTATGTGTAATTGTTCAATACTAGAGTTATTGGTGAGAGAGGCTCATGGTGGTGGACTTGTGAGGCACTTTGGGCTACAAAAGACCTTAGAGATGTTAAGTGAGCATTTCCATTGCCCTAAGATTAAAAGTGATGTTGAAAGAGTTCGTAGTCGATACATAGCTTGCAAACGTGCTAAGTCTAGAGTTTTAACCTCAGGGACTATACACACTGTTACCTACGCCTAGTGAACCTCAGGTTGATATCTCAATGGATTTTGTTTTGGGTTAATTTAATGCAGCCCCACTCAACTTCTCACTGAAATAGGCTATCGGTCTTTTGTCCTATGCTAAAATTGCTCCAATACATATCTCTGATGTATCATTCTCAATCTTGAAAGTTTTGTTAAAATCAGGTAACGCTAAAACAGGTGCCTTACATAATTTATCCTTAATTGTTTTAAATGCATACTTATGTTCATCGCCCCAATGAAAACCCACACTTTTCTTAACAACCTCTGTAAGTGGTGTAGTGATTGTGCTAAAATCTTTTACAAATGTCCTATAAAAACTAGCCAATCCATGGAAGCTCCTAACTTCAGTTATGCTTTTAGGTGTAGGCCAATCTTTAATAGCTTTAATTTTCTCATCGTCCACTTCTACCCCATTAGCACTAACTGCAAACCCTAGAAATACCACTTTTTCCATGCAAAATGTAAACTTTTTAAAGTTAGCAACCAATTGTTCCTTTCTTAATACTACGAGCATACAACGTAAATGTCCCTCATCCCCATTAAAATTTTCGCTATAGATTAGAATGTCATCAAAATATACTACAACATCCAATGGAAGCACGTAAAACATGGTTCATTAAGTGCATAAAAGTGCTTGGTACATTTGTAAGTCAAAAAGGCATAACTAATCATTCATATAAACCATATTTAGTTTTAAATTCCGTTTCCCATTCACCGCCTTCCTGCATACGAATTTGATGCTATCCACTTTTAAGATCTATTTTACTAAAAATAAAAGCACCATGCAATTCATCTAATATATCATCTAACCTAGGGATGGGGTGACGATACTTTATCGTGATATTGTTGATGGCTCTACAATCCACACACATTCACCATCTCCCATCTGTCTTTGGTACTAACAACACTGGAATGGCACACGAACTCAAGCTTTCCTGAATATAGCCCTTTCCTAACAATTCTTCCACTTGTACCTGAAGCTCCTTGGTCTCCTTAGGATTACTCCGATATGCTGGTCGATTCAAAATAATTGCTCCAGGTGTGAAGTCAATTTAATGTTCAATTTCCCGAATGGGTGGTAATCCACTCGGTAGGTCCTCCGAGAATACATCTTGGAATTCCCGCAAAATAGTTTTAGCCAAACTAGGGAGGGTTGTTAGCTTCCTCAAAACTAAGGAGTGTTTCCTTATACAACAATAAAAACATCTCTCTCCTCTTAATTATTGCTCTCCCCAACTCACTCTCTTTTGCAAAGAAATTCACTCGTGATTTTTCTTTTCTCTCGGAAGACTCTCTTTCTTTTTTCTCTTGTGGCTCCTTTCTCTTTTTCTATCTAATAGCCACCTCACAAATTTCTCTCTTGCTCACTATCTTACAGTTTTCTCTCTGTTTCTCTTGCTCATACATTTCTCTCCTTTTTTCTAACTCGTTCACTCTCTCCTCTTCCTCATTCCTTAATTTAATTTGGTCTTCATGGACTTGAACCAGTGTTAATGGTACAAGAGTGATAGACCTTCCATCCTTAACAAAACTATAGCAATTTTTATACCCATCATGTATAGCCTTCCTATCATATTGCCATGGTCTCCCCAATAAAATATACCCCGCTTGCATTAGTACTACATAACACATTACTTCGTCCCGGTAACTACCAATTGATATATTTATTAACACCCTTTTATTAACCCTAACTTTCCCACTTTCATTTAACCATTGCAATTTATATGGTCTAGGATGCTTCAACGATGTTAAATCTAACTTCTCTACAAGTGATATGCTAGCGACATTTGTGCAACTGCCACTATCAATCATTACATTACATACCGTATGTTGATGTGACATCGAGTATGGAAGATGTTCTCCTGCTGTAACTCCAAGTCATCCGCCTTGATGTGAGTAGTAAGAGCTCTCCTTGCGAAAAGTAAATCCCCAACGGCTCCTTCAATTTTTTCTCCATCACTAACCTCTTCCAAGGCTGGCAGGTCATCATAGTCGCCTTCACTTTCGCTCACCACCTCTTCATTATCCCGCAACAACATTGCCCTTTTATTTGGACATTGCAAAGCGATATGCCCTGACCCCAAGCATCTAAAGCACTTGATGTCTATACTCCTTGATGGTTGCAACTCCGATTTTGGTATTGTTTTGCTAGCGCCTTCATCCTTTCCCTTTGGCCAATCATTCATGCCTTTAGGTATAGCCTTGTCACCTTTGTTATTATACCACCTCGGCTTCCAAGATGAATTAGAACTCGAAGTACCTAATAGTTACCTAGTTGTCCCTTTTCTCTTAAATTATCTTTCTACCTTCATGGCAACGTGCATCGTGTCTTCTAACTCCACATAGTGTAGGAATTCAACGACATTAGCAATTTCACTATTTACCCATTCAAGAATCGTGCCATAGTAGATTCCCGATCCTCCACCACATTCGCCCTAATCATAAACATCTTCATCTCCTTATGATAATCATCTATGCTCTTTGACCATTGATACAAGCTTTGCAACCTTTGATGAATTTTCCTATAATAGTGATTATGAACAAACCGTTTCCTCATTAATGTTTTCAACTTATCCCAACTGCTAATTGGTCTCCCTCCAGGCCTATGTTGTGAAGTAACCACCTGATCCCACCAAAATATTGCATAGTCAATAAATTTGAGAGCCACTAATTTCACCTTTTTCTCTTCCGAATAGTTATGACATTAAAAAATCAATTTAACCTTCATCTCCCATTCTAAATATGCCTCTGGATCACTTCTCCCAAATCAACATCATTAACCTTATAATCATCCATATCACTATCATACTCCTCACGCCTTACCCTCCTAGGTTCTCATCTACCCGGTTCCTTAGCATTCGACACCTCTACAGGTTGCCCCTTACTAAGATTAATAATTGTGAACCTATTTGTGCCATCCAAGCTACCTGCGTATCCACTTTTTCCTTTAAATCCCAAAGCACCCTTCAAAAACACCATATCACCCAAAGAATTGTTGGAATTGTTGTATTGGCTTGAATTAGAATCTTCTCTTTTTGACATCCTAAAACTAGAAATTTTCTGCCTCACCGATTTTAACTAGAAAATCACACAAATTTTTTTGGCTTGTTCTCTCTATTAAATTCACCACTCTGCCTTTTACGACTCGGTGCTTTCTTCCAAGCGCTTCAAGGAACAATAATGAACTAGAAGAATTTAAAAAAATAAAAACCCATGAAGTTTTAAATCGAATGTAAATCCAAGATTGTGAAACCAAAAGGACTCGAAGAATTTAATGGTACTAAGACTTCAAAGTTATTGTCTCGACTTGAAAATTAACTCAAAAATTGAAATAAATTATGTTGGTAGAAAATTGAACAAAGAAAGAATAACAATATAACTTCTTCTTCTTTTTTGTCTCTCAGCTTTTTTTTGCCTTTTTCGGTTTCTTTCTTTTCTTTCTCTTTTTCTTATTTTTTTGACACAAAAACGATAACAAGAGTTCAACGACCAACAAATTGAAAAAAAAAAAAAAAAAAAAAAAAAAAAAAAAAAAAAAAGGGCTTGTGG